>NC_079164.1:84775825-85028325 GCF_947568905.1 Ostrea edulis | reverse complement strand
TATTGGACGGAGTCAATTAAGTAATCTTGTACTGCAGGTTTTATATTCACTAACTCTATGGTACTGAGTCATATCAACATGTTGTCCTCTGATGGGGAGAACATTTTAATTGCACAATCAAAATTTAAGGATTTTAATGAAAGTACTGTGAATACTGTCTGAATGAGTGTTCTATTCTGAATATGGAGGGTGAGAAAGTTATGGAGCCAAATTTTGATCGCAAAAGCATTGTGTTTTCGAATATTTAAATGAGGATTAAATAATTAACAGCAGCCAAAAGAACCCTAAACGCCCCTCTCGGGAAATGAAATGAAATGAAATTATTCATGAAAGCGAATATGATAATTCAGAATTAGAATATACTAGTAAAAAAAAACATAAAAAAGCGTTGTGAAGAAGTTTGGGAAGGTGCCTCTGGATCAGCGAAATTCAAATAGAGCATGGAAACATGTCTTTCAAATTTAGGTTTTGATGCGATATAATGTAAAACTTATACGGTACCAATTTTGATGCACCAGATGCGCATTTTGACAAATTATGTCTCTTCAGTGATGCTAAACCGAAATGTTTGAAATCCGAAATAACAATGACATTTTAGAGCTATTATAGGCAAAAACAGTGTGCCAAAAAAAGTGGAGTCAAAGTCGTTCAAGGATAAGAGCTATGCGTGAGGGAGATAATCCTTAATTTTGAAATGAATTTCTAAATTTTATAACAGCAATTAAATATACATCGGTATTTTCAAGCTAGTAACGAAGTACTTAGGTACTGGGCTGTAGAGACCCTCGGGGACTAACAGTCCACCAGCAGAAGCCTCGACCCAGGGGTCATAATGTAAAACTTATACGGTACCAATTTTGATGCACCAGATGCGCATTTCGATTCGCATAATATGATTGAAAAATTCGAGAGAAAGAGAGAGAGAGAGAGGGGGGGGGGAGAGAGAGAGAGACGTTAACCAAGATACAATCTGAAACACAGTACAAACCAATTTTTCTACCACCATTTTGAAGAGTTGCATATTTTTCCCCAGTTTTTGAGTGGTTGGTTGTACATTTTTCAAACTTTTTTCACTCATATGGAGACGATGTCACCATTGCCAGTGAAGGTCTGGGAAATTTAGACCTATGCTCAGCGTTTACGGCCATTGAGGAGGTAGGGGTGTTGATCGTGCCACAGCGCAGGGCCGCCCAATTAGTCGTCTCTTACAAGTAAGGGGAACTAAGGGCCTTTTGTAACCCAGATCCCCACTGATTCGGGCATGTTTGCAATTGATTTACCGTAGAGTATTTATTGATACTTATTTTTATCTTATTTACCAAGATAGTGCACCTAGAACAATTGTTTAATCAATTTGTAAAAAGAGTGTATCTTTACAGGAAAGATCTGAAAATAAATACTCCGTCAACGTTAATAATTTGATCAATTTGGCTTTATTCAATTTGCAATGTTGCAACATTTTTTGAATTTTAACATGTTTCGAATAACTATTCACATTTTGTACAGAAATAATTGCAAACAGATAAGTTCGATTTCTTTGTAGTAAGTGTCCCTAAAATGAGGATCAGGGCGACGGATGATCATTAACAAAGGGGGAGGGATTCGAAATACATGTATGACACATCCTGCAATATAGGATTTTGTGTGAGGCATACTATGACGTCATCATTATTTGATGTGTACACCCTGTGCATGTAGCAGGCATAATAAAAAAAATTCGCTAAAGCTTATAGTCCTATAACTACAATGTATATTCAAAATCAATTCAAAAATATAAGAAATGGAAGTGTTGATATTGAAAATGAAATAATTCATTTTGCTCTTTCAATGAATGCGGTAGCAGATTCTATTTTTTTTTTAAATGCCGGAAACGGTACCCTTTTGACAAAGTCCCTTTCGTGTCAAGGACTTCTTTCTGGTGTAGAGCACAGCTCATCACTGAAATTCTGCTAGAATTAACGTCTATCATGAAAGACACAAATTCCCGACTTTCTCCTGTGGTTTAAGACTTTTTTGAGGACAGTTGTACTTAGTTTTCTGAAGAGATAAACCTCCTGAAGTATGTTGTAATACAAACTAAGGCCTCAGTTAAATTCCTAAACATGATTTGGGCTCACTATATAATATCACACGGTCGCGAAGTATATAATCTATTTAATCTTAGGAGCGAACACAATTCTATTTCAGGACGAAAGTCAGCCAATTAAAGAGACTTAAACCTCAAAAGTCTCAAGTGCAGTCCCTCAAAGAACTCAAAATATTCTGGTGATGGGGAAAGTGTGCTATTGCAGCATGACATTCATGTGAGCAAGGTTCGAGCTCGTGCACTTTATCGGCATCAAAACAATAATGACATTGTAGATCTGCAATGAAAGTAAATAAGATGTACAAAAAATAATAATATCTAGCCTTAGTTCTTATCATAACCAAAAGTACTATAAATACAATTAGGCCTTCTCGTGTAGACCTAATTTGGACACATGTATTGATTGTGCCCTAAATATATCGATATAAAATTAATATCTAGCCTTAGTTCTTATCATAACCAAAAGTATTATAAATAGAAGTACACGTGTTTATCTTTAAGATAGGTATTGATTGTGCCCGTGAGATATCGATATATCTGAACTTCGCTTCTGATAACGCACCTAGGCGACAGTTCATTACGCAAGATGTAGGTAAATCAGCCCGGCTAGCTCAGTCGGTAGAGCACGAGACTCTTAATCTCGGGGTCGTGGGTTCGAGCCCCACGTTGGGCGATTAACTTTTCTTTCTTTTCTCTGAGATCAGTTTATTCTAATTATGTCATATCTTCTAGAATGATTTGAAGGCTCCATAGCTCAGTTGGTTAGAGCGCCAGTCTAGTAAACTGGAGGTCGAGGGTTCGACTCCCCCTGGAGCCTTTTTAAGTAGAGTACGCTCTGCTAACCTTTTCACTCCGCGAAGCCGTGAGCGCCGAAGATAAGCCTAATGCAATATGCACGTACGATCAATGCACAGTTTCAGGTTTTCTTTTTACTTTAAGAAAATGAAACGACCCGCTGAAAGACACTTAGTACAAACCAATTTTTCAACCTCCATTTTGAAGTGTTGCAATTTTTACAGATTTTAAGTAGTTGCTTGTACATTGTTAAACATATGGGGACGTCACCATAGCAGGTGATTTAGACCTAGTAGTGAAAAAACATTCACATTTAAAAATCTTCTCTGGACAGAACCACTGGGCCAATTTCAACCAAACGTGGCACAAAGCATCCTTGGGTGATTCAAGTTTGTTCAAATGAACGGCCGTGTCCCCTTTAAAGGGGAGATAATCACAAAAATAGGGTGGGGTCATTTAAAAATCTTCTTCTCGATAACCACTTTGCAAGAAGAGCTGAAATTTACACGAAAGCTTCCTGACATAGTGCAGATTCAAGTTTGTTAAAACCATGACCCCGATGGTAGGTTGGGGCCACAATAGGGGATCAAAGTTTTACATGCGAATATAAAGGTAAAATCTTTGTTAATTTTCTTCTTAAAAACCACTGTCCCAATAAAGCACAATTACATGATAGCTTTCTGACACAGTGCAGATTCAAGTTTGCTAAAACCATGACTCCGGGGGTATGATAGAGCCACAATAGGGGTTCAAAGTTTTACATACTAATACAGGGTTCGAAATTACCTCATGTCCGTAAGTCCGAGACTAGTAAAAAACGTGTCGGACTAGTAAACTCTCTATAGCACTAGTCTGTACGGACTAGTGAAAATCCGGAAATCAACCTTGAATTGGTTAAGATTTTAGCAAGATTTGTCTGAGTCTCTTAGATGTTTGAACTTATGGTCGATTACCTGCATGATTAAGTGTTTGCGTGACTATGACATCCTGATCTTTCAAACACGAATCTCACTATTCGCAACTTTAGGACTAGGCTATTGCGCATGCGCTAATTCTGACCTTCACCTTCTGCATCCAACATGGCGCAAAGTTTGACAGTCTTTTTCGTAAGTAATATTTATCATTTCGTTAGTGGTTTATTTCACTGAAAGTACATTTTTAAACAAACGGATCATAAATGCCCTTTCAAGATGGATATCCTACAACATTTCTGACTTAAAACACTGCTTTTAAATGCAGTTTCACATACAGAACAAGCATGAGAATTAGTAGGTCGGTTAGCTCTAAGTATAAATTGGTGGTATCGATATGTTAAATGTTTCAGGACAATTTAATTTGCATGTTATTTATTCAAATGGTTTATTACAGGCACTCAATCGTCATGTTTTATTTTAGCAGGTCAAGCTATATCTGTATATTACATTGTGTAGAGTGATAAGTAAGTAAATTTTATTTAAACTCGGCACTGTATACAATAGTAACAAATAACATGAGCTCTACAGAGCTCGTAAACTGACTAGGACAGACAAAACAAAATATCACAAGGTAAGCATACAAAAAACACAGATATAGCCTACATATATATACATGCATACTCACTATTCCATTATTTTGTTGATCACCATTGATTCATATCATGTATAGCTAGACAGTATACGAATCAATGGTGATCAACAAAATAATGGAATAGTAATCAGATTCCACATCATACTAATTCATGCTTCAATGCACACAGGGTAGTGGACAGTTCACAACACAAAAGAAATTCCCTCATCTTGAAAATTCTTATAACAACATACCTACGTAGTATTGTTATGAATTCTAGAACAATGTTGTGGTTTAAAAGCTCAAGAAATAAACATATTTAAAAATTATTATGCGACTTTCTGGGTACGCCATTGCACTTAGAAATTCAATCTTATTTAGTCTAAACTAGCTTAAAGTTCTATATTGTCATAAATTACTGTGCTGATCAGTAAATTTTATTTTAATTTGTGTCATTTTTTGTAGGTGACAGTGCTTTCTACTGTAGTGTTTGGGATAAAAGAAGGCAGTGACCAGTGCTCAGTTCCTGTAAGAATATACACAATGTGGATGGTACTTGAAAAGTTATTATGCTGGAGTTGGTTGGTTGAAAGTTCTACAGTTTGTATACAAGTATATTTGTAGACACATACCTATACAACAAGCTACTTCACACAGAAGCAAGTAGACATAAAGATCAAACAGAATTTTTACATTTCTTCAATGATAGCAGATGGAATTAAAAATTCTAGCCTATTACAATGAATATTCGTTCCCCTCCCCATATGTATTTTCATGTCTGTATGTTTGAATATGGTATTACATGTTAAGTAGGGTAAATCCAGTATGATATACATGTATGAATATATCACAAAGCCAATAGAGTATACTCAACTAATTTCTTCAATTCTTTAGGAGTATGTTGAATATTGCTTTGTTAAACATGTACACTAAACAATATTCATATACTCCTGAAGAATTGAAGAAACTAGTTGAGTACACTCTATCGACTTTGTGATATTTCTTTTTATTATACTACTACTTGTGTAGATATTTTTATACCTATCTCTGGATGATATATACAAACACACACACACTTAAATATTTATACAAAATCAGGGCTCGAAATTAGCGAGAAATACTCGCAAAATGCGAGTACAATTGAAAAATAGCGAGTAAAAATAGTGGACACTCGAAAATCTTAGCGAGTGGTGATTTACAAACCATGATCGTATCATATCCGTTTTATACGAGGATGAGCTATTTGCTTTTATTAAACTTGCCCTCAGAATCATACAAACGCTTACAGGAACGACGTATTTCAACAATCGTTTCTATCCGGATTTTTCTTTTATGATTTTTTAAGAAACTCGGAGTCAAACAAATGCTTTAGAGGTCGGACATCGCATTGTGATGAAAAGATAGACATGTGCCACGAGTCCTGTTCACTTATAGGTGTGATTGAATTGAATTCCAAGTATGAATTTCTTGTTATTCATTTATCAAAAAAATCGGAGTTTATGTTTTATCAAGTCTTCCGTTGGTCATTTTTATCAGAATATCCTATCTACAATAATTTATTGTCATATTGAGGTCGGGTTGTAGTGATGACACGAGTGCACTGCTCACCGCATAGACGATTATCAAAAAAGTTCATGGGACTCGTGATCGTGCTGCTTATAAACCATGAGTCCGGGATTCGCTTTGAAAAATCGCTAGTGACAACCCTAATGTGGCGTGAAATTGGAAGACTTTGGATCTAGACAGGTCTGCGGTAAACAGTTTGTGGATTATAGGTGCGATGGTCAAGAGACCTAAATATTGCACCATATGACTTATGTAACTTAGTGTCTTGTCCAAACGATGCCTGTTGACCCCCCAGGCTCAGTAATGATGGGGAAAATCATTGATTTAAAAAAGCATATAAAAAAAGAACACTGCTTCATTATTTTTATTTTAGCTTGTAATTTTTCATTTTAGCCTGAGATTCTTCAAACACATGGAGTGCGTTCGAGACCGCCATTCTTCGAACGAGCACAAATTCCTGCCGATTCCGAACTCCGAGTACGCATCACGAGAACGGATTCGAGGTGCAAGAACTGCAAGTAGTGTGATCTAAGAACAAGCACGTTTGCGCGCACATGTTCTCGTCATTCACGACTCAAACACAGGAGTTTGTAACACTATAGCTCATGGCTTGGTAAATCGAGTGAATTTTATTGACTTTATTGATAAAATTTCGAACTCCTGTGACTGTAAGAACTGAGCACGAAAACAATGGTAACGTCGATCTCGAACGCACTTATGGACATTTATAAAAGGATTAACTCGGAGGTTACTGTATGCTTCTGAAGATCTTGAATGCAAAATAAAGTATGGTGATCTTTTTCTTCTGAAGGTGTCAGAAAATGAATTGCTTGCAACTGTGATGTGTTTCGTTTCATTAAATACTATTGAATAAAATGATTATTTAATGATATACTGGATGGACTAGTGAAATGCTTTGCGGACTAGTGAACATCAATAGTGACTAGTCCGTACGGACTAGTGCTTGAAAAAGTGAATTTCGAACCCTGTAATATATAGGGGAAATCTTTAAAATCTTCTCAAAAACCACTGGGCCAGGAAAGTACAAATTTACATGAACGCTTCCTGAGATTGTGCAAGTTCAAGTTTGTTACAATCCTGGCCCCTGGGGGTAGGACGGGGAACAATAGGGGATCAAAATTTTACAAATATATAGGGAAAATCTTTAAAAAGGACCAGCAAAGTTTACATTTACATGAAAGCTTCCTGACATAGTGCAGATTCAAGTTTCTTAAAATTATAGCACCCAGGGGTAGAGTGGGGCCACAATAGGGAATCCAAGCTTTACATACAATTATATCGGGGGGGGGGATGTTTAAAAATCTTCTTGTCTAGAAACATTGGACCAAATAATTTTACATTTACATGTAAGCTTTTAGCTGCAATAAAATGTAGCCCTATCCGAATCTTTTTTATTCTGACGTTTTCGGGATAGGGCTACAATTCCATAGGATCTCCGTAATGGTGCAAAATAATTTTATGAATAACCTATAATAAGCTCCGTGTATTAGTCCCAAATGTTGTTTACACCCCCAAAAAAGTACCAACTTTGTGCTTAGGCATGTCTAATAAAGGTGTTTTTCATTAAACATCATGTACAGCATGCAAAATTCTTCGTCTGCTCCGCCATGCTTGTTATCACGAGATCTCGCAGGTGGATCTACTGAAAAACCTAAACATTGACAATCTGCGCGAAAATGTGGTTACTCGAGCCACTCCGACAAAGAAAGGAAAATCATATGGTTGAAGAAAGAATTTACACGTTGCTGTTCGTTTTTAGCTCTTCTGAGCCAAAGGCTCAAAGAGCTAATGCTATGGCCATTTGTGCGGTGTGCGGTGTGCGTAAACTTTTTAGAAAAAGGGCTATAACTCAAGAACCCCTTGGCCAATTTTTTTTCAAATTTGTTACAGGGTATCATTGGCCCAAGGGCTTTCATACATACTAAATAGAGGGATGTGACCCTTTAACAAGGGGAGATAATCAGGAAAATACAAACAAAAGTAGTGGTTGCTAAAAAATCTTCTTCTCAAGAACCACTGGGCAGATTATCACCAAACTTACACATAAGGATGAGGACATGTTGTAGATTAAAAATTGTTCAAGGCATTACCCTGGAGCAAAGGGCGTGGTCTCAAGGTCACTTCAAAGTTGACCTAAATTTATAAATTTTTTAAATTCCTTAAATCTTAGATATTTTAGTCATTATAAGGACTAGGATCATCAAATTTTGACAGTTGATGCATCTTAGGACCTTGTGTCAAGTTGTCTCAAAAGTAGGTCACGGTGACCTACTTTTTGAATTTTGCAGGTATTTATTTTAAAATTAATTTTGATGCATATCTTGGACACTTTGAAGCCTATGATCATCAAAACTTGTCAGTTGCTGGATCATGGGACCTTGAAATGCGTCAACTGAAAAATAGGTCACCGTGACCTACTTTCTGAATTTTATGGCTTATCATTTATAGATATATTTTAAGTTGTTATTTCAAATACCGAGAGGTTTAGAATCATCAAATCTTGTAATTTGATGCATCTTGAGGCCTTGAAACATATTTATAAAAAAGTAGGTCACAGTGACCTACTTTTTGAATTTTGCAGATATTCAAATTTCACATTTTCAATTTTAGATGCATATTTTGGGCACTGTAAAACCTAGGATCATCAAACTTTGTCAGTTGATGCGTCTTCAGTCTTCGGTTTCTGTCGACCAAAAAGTAGGTCACCGTGACCTACTTTTGGTATTTGACAGCTAAATTACTATATTTCAGACACTATTTGACCTACAATCATCAAACTTTGTCAGTTGATGCATCTTGAGTCTTCGGAGTGTATCGACCAAAAAGTAGGTCACTGTGACCTACTTTTGGCATTTGACAGTTATATTTATATATTTCAGTCACTAATTGACCTACAATCATCAAACTTGGACAGTTGATGCATCTTGAGTCTACGGAGTGTGTCGACCAAAAAGTAGGTCACCTTGACCTACTTTTGGAATTTGACGGCTATATTTATATATTTCAGATACTATTTGACCTACAGTCATCAAACTTTGTCAGTTGATGGGTCTTGCATGTTCGGAGTTCGCTGACCAAAAAGTAGGTCACCATGACCTACGATTGGAATTTGACAGCTATATTTCAATATTCAGATACTAATTGGCTTAAAATCATCAAACTTTGTCAGTTGATATTTCTTGGGTTCTCAAAATGTGTAAACCAAAAAGTAGGTCATATTGACCTACTTTTTTGAATTCTTAGGATTTAACTAAAGATTTAGAATACTAAGAGGCTAAGAATAGAAATGGTGGGGTTGTACAATTTATCAGAAGAGCGATTCTAGGCCCGTGGGCCTCTTGTTTAACTTGATATTAAATCTAAACCTTTTCAATACCGACGAAATAGCCTTCTCCTCCGTACTTGTCCATTGATGTAAACACTACCGTATATGGAATATGCAAATAACTTGACAATCGGAAGTTGAAACTTCAGTACACAAACATGGCGCACAAATATGAATCGAGAAATTGGAATATAACGAAATTGTTGAAAACGGTTGAATAGAGCCTCACAAATCGTAAGTTGCAGGTTGTAAATTTATATATTGACTAAGAAACATAGAATATCATTTTATTTACGTAAAGAAAGTCAGCAAATGTTTAGAATGATCGAAAATGTTGCGGGAGTGAATCACTGCCGCATTTGCACAATTACGGACATCCTAAGGAGTTGTAGCCCCCCCCCCCCCCCCCGAAAAAAAAATCGGATAGGGCTACATTATTGCAGCTAGTAAGCTTCCTGACATAGTGCAGATTCAAATTTGTAAAAATCATGGCCCCTGGGGGTAGGTTGGGGCCACAATAGGAATGAAAGTTTTACATGCGAATTTATAAGGGAGATCTTTAAATATGAGTCAAGAGAACTCAGGTGAGCGATGTGGCCCATGGACCTCTTGTTTGTATATGAAAGGTGAAGATAATGAACAGTGATCAATCTCATAACTCCTATAAGCAATACAAAATAGAGAGTTGGGCAAACAGGGATGTACCAGAGATGGGGGTCAGGTGTCTAGGAGGAGTAAGTATCCCCTGTTGACCGGTCACACCCGCCATGAGCCCAATATCTCGACCAGGTAAACGGAGTTATCCGAATTCAAAATCAGTTTGCCAAGAACGGCCTAACAATCGGTATAAAACACATCAGACAGCATTTGACCCAATGATAAGTTGTATTGGCAAACTAGATCGTTATAACGTTATAACGACCATAGAATTTGCGAGATGCTGAACCCCCAGCACTATAAACTTGTTTGTCAGTAGCTGACTCGATTTAAAAACTGCCCATACGCAGAACAAGCTCATGCGTATCGAATCAGTTGAGATATATAGATGCCATATGCTGGTGATAATGGAATATTGCTACATAAATATGGGAACTTGAAGATAGTTCACAGGGGTATATCGAATCGACATATGAATGAAAATTATTATTGTTAATAGATAATACGTCGTCAATATATCTAAATGTCGATTGTATATTGTTTAACGTCCCTCCCAAGTATTTTTCACTCATATGGAGACATCACCATTGCTGGTGAAGGGCTGCAAAATTTAGGTCTATTCTCGGCGCTTACGGCCTCTGAACCGGGGGATCTTTATCAAGCCACACTTGCTGTGACAAGGGGCCTCGATTCTTGCAGTCTCATCCGAAGGACCGCTCCATTTAGTCGCCTCTTACGACAAGCAAGGGGCACTGAGGACATTTTCTAACCCGGATCCCCACGGGAATCTAAATGTCGAATTGAAGGCCACAGCAAGAGATTTTTTCTTTTGACGTGGAGGTTTTTGAATTTCTGCTTCGTAAGAATATAAAAACAGGTCAGCTAACCAAGCAGCACATTCGTGCCCATGGGAATTCCAACAGATTGTTGGAAAACCTGATCACCAAAGACCACGAGGATATTGCCAATGAGGAACTCCAGCATATTTTGAATTTCAACTTCAGAGTACGTGTGCGTGGAATCAGAGTGGTTTTTAACAAAGTAATTTTTTCGAGGACTGATATGAATATTTCCGTTTTCCATTTTTGTTTAAGAAGCAACTTGTCTATGATGTCAAAAAGTCTAGTCTTTATGATTTGAGAAAAGTTTTGCGATTTCAAATTTACTAAAAAAAATTAAAATTATTTAGAATCCACATTTGATTTACACCACTTCTAGCATATCTTTAGCCATCTTGTGGTAAAAAAAATATCGCTTGTCTTGAGGAAGGGCAGGTCGTCCCGAAAATTTGACACTCTAATTGTTCATGACGTTTGTCAGTTTAGTGTTTATATGATTCTTGCATTTGACCTTGTATCCATGTTGTGGAGCCCATTTGACCCTGTATCCACGTTGTGGAGCCCGTTGGACGAATAGGACATGTTCCAATTCGCTCCCCAGAAAACATTGATTAGTAAGCCAAAAACAAGAACCAAGTCGTTTGCAGTGTAATTACGTTTGTAGATTTAGTCTAGTTTTAGTGCTAGCCCTCCTTCCATTTTTTAATATCTTTAAGTTTTTCCCGAGGAATGTTTAGGTCGTCTCGAAAAGAGCTAACTCCAGATTCCCGCCTAATTTCCAACTCGTATTTTTTTTTTAAACTTTGCAATTTTGCTAATGATATTTTTTGAATGCAAAGTAGAATCCATTAGTAATTGATAGTTACCTTTAATACCAGTGTTAATTGTACTTAATTACAACTCCTTTTGATTAGGGGGCAAAATATATTCCTTGAAACCGGGCTTTAAAACGTTATATATTTTAAAATGCTTATTGATATCAATAAATAAATAACCATTTAATTTGTCAAATTACTTAGTATCATTGAGTAAAATATTGCTAAATCTTCATTTCTAACACTTTAACCTCATGTGCAATTTATCACAGTGATCATTTTCGCTGTCTGTAAACATATCCCCCCCCCCCCCGGTGAAACAACAAAAGTTTTGGTATAAATGCTAAATGACAATTCATAATACCTGCAAAAATGAACTTGTGTTTCACGGAGATGTCTCAAAGATATTTTCCATTTTTATTGATTCCTATATTTTAACCCAAACCATAGAGTTGTCTCTCTTTGTTTTGTCTAATAAATCAAGTTTTATGAAAATTCATATAAATATCTATATTGACATAAAATCATTCTAAAATGATAACTTCGTTGTTAGTTGTAGATCCGACACTTCTAGGTATCGGGTGTAGGTGGAGCTTAGTGTTTATACCTATACACAATACTTACAGTCGCAGCAGTGGCAACGCCTGCCGCTACACCGAACCTCCGTTTTTAATGGAGTATTTGGAAGATCCGTGATACTCACTTCTAAATGCCGAGTATTTGGCGAAGGAACAATCACTACCAATGTTTACGTCTCAGGTTTAACGCGGCCATGGCACAAATGGAGCTCGAACTCACGACCTCCCGGGTACGAAGCAAATGCTCTCCCACTGAACTACCGCGACCAGTTGTTTTGCAGTGGTTGAACGTTAAGGTCACCAATTTATGTATCAAATGGAATACTTTATATTCTTATTTGAGTTATGACAAATAAACTTAATGTGTAATGACTCTCTATAACATAAAGAAAACACTTCGTGATTCTGAGGGCCAAAGATCAAGGGTCAATGAAGAGGTGAAGATAAAGAACAGGGGTCAATAACTAATAAAGAATGCAACATTAAGAGCAGGGCAAACACGGACGCCTGGACACACTAGAGGCGAGATCAGGTGTCTAGGAGGAGTTAGCATTTCCTGTTGACCGGTCACATCCGCCGTGAACCCTCTATCTTGATCTGGTAAACGGAGTAATCCGAAGTCAAAATCTTTATTCAAAGAACGGCCAAACAATTGGTATGAAACACGTCAGACAACTTTCGACATATTGTATTTGCGTTATAACGACCATAGAATTTGCGAAATGTTGACTTTAAACGAGATTGTTCAATCCCTTGCAACATCATCGTATTTGTTCGAAGCTTGCCACGATTTTAAAATTGATCATATGCAGAACATGATCTTGCATATCGAATCAGTTGAGGGACATAAACACGTATGGAGGTGATAATGGAATGTAGGTATATGAACATGGGAAGTTGATGACATCCTGTTTGTTATAAAGTTGAAATATTAGTTTGCTGATAATATATGTGTTCAACAAAATATCCAAATATGAAGCGAATATAGAAGACCCTGTAGTGTTTGTTTTATTTCCGAGTCTACTGGGATATATAGAATCGACATATGAATGAAAATGAATATTGTTAAAAGATAAAACATCGTGGATATATCTAAATGTCGAGTTGAAGGTCACATCAAGAGATTTTTTTTTCTCATGTAGAAGCTTTTGAATTAAGAATATAAAAACAGGTCGACTAATACAGGAGAATAATTGTGGCTTCGCACAATTCAATGGAAACAGATTGTTGGGAGACCTAATCACCAAAGGCCACGTAGATATTGTTAATGAGGAACTCCAGCAACTGAGAAAATATTCCAGTTACGTATTTATGTGGTGAATCACGTGATGCATACAAACGGCGTCATATCCTGAAAATCGGTTTCACGTGACTGCATGTCTTCTTTTTAAAATTGTAAATAACAATCTAGGACTGTCTTATTATCAACATATTGGGTTTGACGCGGGCTCGAACACACGGCACTCTAACGACTTATCCACCCCTACCGGTTGTGATTAATACAATTAATTCTCAAATAACCCATGTGAGTATAAGAAAAAATAACTCTCTCTCTCTCTCTCTCATCTCTGAGACAAACCATCTATTAGAAAATGTTCGATCATTTTAGTCCATGCTTAAATATCAATCCAAAAACTCTCATTGTTGACTAGGGCTTGCACCGGTCTTTATATGATATTATCACAATTACGATTTTCAGACATGAGCTACTTCAGCGATGAAGTTAATCACCATAAATGTCAAGTGGCGGATCCCCGTATGAATACCTTACAACAGGTATTTTCTGCTGTTTTCCACTTTTTTCTAATAGGAAAAATCCGCAAAAATTACAATCACAAAATTTAATAATATACATGCATGTAATTTAGGTATAAAGCAAACGCAGAAATTGGAAACGCAGAATATAATTTGCTACAATTTACGGAAGAAATCGCAAAAATTTCCAACCGCAGAAAAAACTCGTTATAAGGTAATTCAATGTCTCAAGGTTTTTGACTAATGATTTTAATAACATTCAAGATCCTAGTGTAGTGCGAGACATCATTCTTAAAAGTTTTATTGAAATTGGAAATTGAATGCCAAATTTATACGTGTCAGCACCTACATTCATAATATTGCAGTTCATTTCCAGAGACCTTGACATTTTACATTTATCCTTGAAAATCAACATAATCAGCCTATTACATTATATGGTGTTCTTTCTTCATAACCCTGATCTCTGAGTAAGATACATGCAGTATCCCTGCAAATATCATCGAAATCATATTCCAATAAACAATATCTTCTAAAAAAAATCCCATCCAATGACATCGTATTCAATTTTGAAAACCAATATGAAGTGTTTTTGTGAAATAGCAAAATCGGATATAAACTGTAGCTTAAATCTTGTACGTAGCGAATGACAATGACCTTATAATGTAACTAAGAACCAGCCAGTGTTTTGGGGTGGGGGTGGGGGCATTCCGGCAAATTTGATAAAAAGTGGATGAGAGTCTAAGACATTGCTTAAATCTTGTACACAAAGCCAAAATGACAAGAAAATATGTATGATATTCTGACAGATATGAAAAGATACATAATTTTTGTAATGTGCCGAAATTTAGCTTCCAGGTTAAAAGCAGATTATGGTGTCAATACTTTTTGTACCCTTTGTAACCTATGAGACGTATGTCTCTCAGATCAATAACATCTAATTCAATATATAATTCAATCATAGACACTTGATATCTCGTGATTGTTACGACAGATAACGTAACGTATCACCAATCAATGCACGCTGGAGAAGGCAATAACCGCGAGATTTGTGTAAATAATCACCATTCCTGAAGAACTAAGATACAGTTAGAGTGTGCGTTAGGAACACCTAATTAATTAATACGGATTTACCGAAATGGAAAAAAAACCTAAATTATGATAAATTCGATATATGGATTTTTTTTTATCGCTACGGTGTACTTTACACTGGGGAACTTTCCTCTCCACTTCAAGAGACAAAAAAAAAAAAAAACCCCAGCCTTTTCAACCTAGTATTAACAAATATATAATGATAGAACGAGTATTAGAAAATCAGTCAACAGTTACATGAAAGAGGGCATTTCCCTTTCTCTGTTTTTTAAGAATCGATACGGTAGGTAAAATGAACGAAATCACACCATTCGGGAGGGAATATTGATGTTGTAAGAGTTATAAATAATTACTGACTTGAGAGAGTTTCCGACACGCTAAACTGCAGAGAACATGTACAGTATTTCCGTTGCTGAATACGGATTTTCTTCCTGTTTGTAACATTTGCCACAATATTTCTTCTTCCGGAGTACTGCGAGTTTGGAAAACAAATAAACAAAATTGAAATTGAACCAATTGCACGTAAGGAAAAAAAAAATCACCGAAATTTAAGACAATTAAATTCAAATATTTTACATTGATATTTACTAGACGATACATTCTTAGTAGAAGTTGGACTCCTCTTGCGAAAACTTTCCAGGGGTAGATCTCCTAGTAAAGATTTCTGGATCCGCGCAAGATTTGTTTATATATTTCTCCGAAGTATTTGGTCACCCTTCATAATATTCGGTCAGAAATCGATATCTATTTTAAGAGCACCTAGTATTTCCAACAAAGAGCAGGTTTCGGATTATCGCACATTACTGGTATCGTATTTCTGCAATATATTGATGTGTCCCATTCTTTTCTAACGCACTGAGACTCTATGTACAGCCAGGCTGGTCAATACTAATTAATAGTTTTCATTAATATATAGAGCAATGTTGGTGGATTACACCCACATACTAATGCTATTGTGTCAAGTCGAAACATGCACAGTGTTTTAATATCGTTGAAACACACGTGTGCATTTACAACACACCTCTCCGGAAGTTGACTTGGAAGGAAAATTATAGTACATACATGAATGACTATTCCACGTGCGTATATTATTGAGGAAGTACAATAAGTAAACATCGCCTGGTTAATACGGTATGTATACCGTAGTTGCGAAATCCCTCCGTGTGTGGATACCGATTTAGTACATTGTTACATGCATGGCGATTGGGATTTCGAAAGTTGGACAACCTTTTTTTTTTCTTCTTCCTGCAAATGAAAACTGTTCATTGGTAACGAGCTGAACATGGAACAGAACAGGTTCTGGATCGGGTTTTTGATGATATGTGCTTTCACTTTTGGATGGTTTTTATGCAGCATTGAAAGGGAGACAAGTGTAAATGTTTTACACCAAGGCCAGACGATTTTAAATGCCGGAATTCGAATTTTTAAAGGAACCGGTAATGCTGAATCACCGACATTACACAGCAGTAGCGTCACGACAAGCAGGCCTGGGGGGTTAAACAATGGAAGAACTTCACAGAAAGATAATCACCGCAAGACTACTACAACACACAAACCTGTGATTAAAAAGGTTGTGTCAACTGCCAGATCTAAAATAATCCAGGCGCTAACACCAACTCTTACTCCGACAACTCTCCGACTGTATTCCAGAAATGCTGAGAAATGGACTATGGATATGAAGACTTGTAACATTGGCACCAAATTCATGCAGGCTACTCTCAGAACTTCGGCTGGAGCCATACCTATTTTTATACATAACCCGAAAGATGACATTCATGTCAGTAACAGTATTTTGAAACATGGCTCCTGGGAAGGGGGCTATATTAATATGATTTTAGATATGTTAAGACAGGACCCAGATTTACAATTTTTGGATCTGGGTGCCAATCTCGGTGTGTATTCTATGGCTGCTGCAAAACTCGGTAGAAAAGTTATAGCAGTCGATGCATTAGCTATGAATATCCAAAGACTCTGTGCGACAGTGAAACAAAATCAGTTCATGAGTAACGTTAAATTGGTATATAATGCACTTTCAGATGTTCACGAGGTGGTATCATTAGGCGCAGACAGAGGTAACATCGGCGGGACTTTCGTAGCAAAAGATAAGAATCCAAACAAAGTACGCGGAAGCCGAGTGGGTGGTAACTATGGGAACGTACAGACAGCGACCCTAGACGACTTACTTCAACTTCCGGAGTTCGATTCAAAAAAAGTTATTATTAAAATGGATGTGGAAGGATACGAGAATAGGGTTTTTCGTGGAGGAGAGAACTTCTTTAGAAATGTGAACGTGAAAGCAGTATTAATGGAGTGGATGTGGTTAAGGACGGGTCCGGCTGGTCAGGAAATCATAAATTTCTTGACACGTCATGGATTTCAACCAACACGGCCATCACTGGCCCAACAAAACCTACCTCTGAACAACAGACGATCATGGCCAAACGATGTATTATGGAGGAGGAAAGCGTAGCACATGTTTAAGATTGTTTTTTCATTAATAGAGTATTTTTACACGTCGTCAAAGTTAGAGGGACTAGAGGTGGGATTACTCAATAATTATTTTCATATGTAGAGGGATGTGAGTGAGAAAGAAGTTCCAACTACGCATTTCACTCAGTACAAGCCTCGTTACTACTTCGAGAAATATTGTCGACACGATGCTGTACTGGTGGAAAACGTCTACTATTAATGTTAAATCGTGATAGCTGGCAACTGGTTTATTTTTTCACTTCAATTAAATATCAGTACAATCTCTAAGGTTCAAAGAAGACATTCAAGTTCCATCAGTTTGGTTTTTGAAATCGAGAATGGATGCAAGGTGTATGAATATTTGTTTTGAATACATGTATTTTTGAATGCATACAGAGGGATGAGAAACAAATTCTAAGAAACATTTATGAATGCTCAAACATTGTATTGGGTGACTTTTGTTTTTGAATATTTTAAATTCATCACAAAAGTCATATTCTGGCATAATTTTTCATTGAATCAAGTTTTCAAAAATTGATCATCAAAATCATGTAGAATAGAATATTTTTAGTTTTACCATGTTTATTAGTAAATCGGGCTCCACATGGGTTTTACGAGATACTGTGCATGTACTTATTTTAACGGGATTCAAAATTTAGCAGCTTTGGTGTTGGAGCAAGAGTGCTAATTTATAGTGGCGCTAAAATATCACGTCAGATAATGCATCAGTTCCGACTGTGACAAATTTTAAATACACTAAAATAAGTACGCATACAATAATCACTAACGTGGGGCTCGGTTCTTTATTGTTGTATTGCTCAGTCCACAGTATTAATTTGTTCTGGTCATGTCCCAAATCCATGGACGATTTTGAAACTTATTTTGACATATAAATCACTTTACTGTAGTGTTTTACGCGGGTTGCATTTAGTTGCTAATTTGCTTCTATTGGTATTCTTCAAAGTTGTCTTTATGAATCATTGTATCATTTTTTAGTCATAGTTTAGCATCACATAACACTTTCTTCGAAAGAGTTTTATTTTTGAGACAAACAAGACAACTTTTGGAGATCATCTACTGACCTATGATGTTGATTTTGCCATGCATCATTTTTTTCTTTACATGCATAATGATTTTTAAATTGTTGTTCTTTGATACTGGTATGATGTAACAGACAAGTAAAACAGACTTTAGAACCTAATCAAATGGTAAAATCTTAATATATCATCAAAGAACATTTAGATACAAAATTTGGTACAAAGAGGATTTTTAAACTGGTTTTCTTCTGATTTACAAATTGCCCATTGTATCGAGGGCAATAGCACTATTAACTGGTTAAGGAAAGATGAATTTGAACAAGCTCACGTTGAAAGATGCATTTTAATATATGCTACTAGGAATAAGATTTTAATTTTTCAAACATGGAGATAACTCATTTAAGAAATGTCCATTTTTAAGGTCCATTCCCACACACAACCCACATGTAACTTTAACTGACATTGTAGTTTGGTCTTATTAATTTTTTAAATAAGAATTTTGATGGTGCAATGTACTAGTATTACGATTCCAATACCTTATCATTAATATGTATATTCAATTTAACAATAAATCAATATTTTTGTGTTTTCCTCTTCCACCTTGTCTCTGTCAGTGTACGATTACCCATCGTTACTCTTGCGAAGCGCAAAATCACCGAGGTATACCAAATGACGCGGAAAATCACCGAGATATACCAATTGAAATTACAGGTAACAAAAAGAGACATGACTCGAGTTGCTCAAAGGTTGTGTAGCTGTTGTCGATCAATCGTTTCTTAATGGTTGTTATTTCCATCAATCAATTTCTTCCAACTGTCACTAATAGTTTGAACCCGTCTAGACTAAATCAATTTTTATCGGCTTACCCGGCACGATGAAGTCAGTCGCGGTATGCCTGGGCGCGGTATGCCTGGGCGTGCTTGATCGTCAGAATATAAAGACAGTCGTTATAAATCAGGATATAAAGAAAATTGTGTTTGCCTGAAAACAATGTATATTCTTTTTCTGAGTCCAAACCCCGTCCTGGACCCCAGTGAATGACCCTGGGGTTACATGTTTCACAAGTTTTGTAGAAGCCCCGAATTGCATTACAACCATCCACCCAATTTATGTGCTAGTTATTCAAAAGTGAATACTTTAAAAGACTAATACCATACATTCCCAGCCTGGAACTTGGTACCAATTGGCCATGAATTCAGTATCTTGGTAGGGGCTCCTTGCTCATTGAAGATATTCACCAAATACATTAGCTGCAATTCTGTTGCTCTCCGATCGTAAAAATTGGGGCATGCAGGTATTCAAGCTCTCTAAGGGCAATATTTATAGAAAAGTGGGGTATTATAGAGCAAATGTAATAAGTAATAGGGATATTTAGGAATGTTTCTCTCTACTTACCAACAATGAGCAAGATCATAACAAGTATATACAAACTTTGTTATCTTTTATGTCTTAAGATGACTGCACAACAGTATGTCACGTGACTAAGGAAAACCAAGACAGCTTTCATAGCCCTAGCCAAAATTGGGAACCTAAAAATATTAGTAAACGATACACAGTATACATGTATCATTAAATGATAATGAATGTGACATAGATATTTTGAAATTTAAACAATATTTCATTATGTATAAAACATAAAATGGATTAGACAACAGGCATTGCCTATATAAGCCTTCTCCATACATGTACATACTCAAGGTCACACAACAAGGTCATACAGATAGAGAAATGTTTGATTACAATTGTATAATTACAGATGAATAATAACAATGAAATTGTTTGGTAACAACAATATGATATAGATTAGTGATATGTTTAAAATTCTATAATAATTTACAACTTAATGTAAAACCGACAATTTAGGTATGAATATCAAGAATTACATGTACTATATAAAAAAAGAGAGAGAACCATATAAACAGGTTAGTTCTGTGGTATGAGAACGAAAACTATTCTATTTGTAGACAAGATAAATTTCATGTACAATTCTGAAAATTGTAACATTTTGTTTATAATATTATCCTTCAGAATAATACAGTCAATTTCATTGGTCGAGGGCTGGTCACGTGGAGGGAGACAATTCCTCACGCGCAGGGTGACAACTGTGTTGTCTCCCTTTATAAGATAACTTCTAATGGCACAAGCGAGAAAGCTCTATCAAAAAATAATAGAAAATAAACTTCAGCGTCAACATTAACGGTCGCAAATAACAATCGAGAAGAAATACATTTCCATTCTAATATTTTGCATTTCACTTGATGTTTACGTTTTTGTCTTGAAATACGTTGCGAAATGTTTACGTTTGACGTTATGTTTTTGCGTCATTCTACTGTGACGTCACAATCGAAAACTTTCTCTCGTTCAACGTTCTCAAACCTCAATGTTTTACTTTCGTTAACATATATATTATATCTAATAAATGTATGACATTGAGTGTAAAATAAAATAATGTATGTAGTTGAGGGCAACATTGATTTTACCCCTCGAAAACTATTGAAAAGTTATCAGAATTTTCTGCAGAGAAAGTTATTACGAATCTGTTGACGATTTAAATAAATAAGAAAAAGATACATGGTACAAGTCAGTAAATGTGTGATAGTTTTTTTAACGTTCAGATTCTTCAGGATAATCACGCCTCAGACAAAATTGTTGAAATCTGATTGGTCAGATCTTGGTCACATGACGCCGTGAAAAAAACCGTATCATGCGAGTAAAATCCGTATTGGGCGAGTAATTTTATTTATCGTCGGGTTCGACTTGCAGCCGTTTCAAAAGGAAAGACATTTGACTAAGTTGTATGATATAGACCCCCACATATACAGTTAGAGGTCTTCGACGTGATAAATTCGTTACACAGTCAGTTAGTGACCTGATACGGAAAAATACATGGTGTGAAAAGAAAACCCGTATCGGGCTCGGCTTCGCCTCGCCCGATACGGGTTTTCTTTTCACACCATGTATTTTTCCGTATCAGGTCACTAACTAACTGTGTAACTAATAATGTCACCCAGCTAAACAGTCCATAATTGTATATTATACTAAGGTTATTGTCACCATTCAAAAAGATAAAGGTAATGGTATTTGTAGATTATTTGTATCAATCTTTGTCTTTGCATAAAATATTTTGGACACTTCAGGAAAAAGTAAAGTGTTGTTTCAGAACTATTTTGACACATGTCACAATACCCAACTTCCGAGATATCATCTCTTCTGTGATAGAGGTACATTCAGTGTTCTGTTGAACGCTTGGATGCTAACAAGGAAAAAAGTAATGAAAGTGTAAATTTTGTTTATATCAGCCGTTGGTATACATTAAACTGACCGTATCAAGAATATATCTTTGATTGAATTAGGCAATCGAATTAAATATGAAATTATTTTTTATTTCCTCCTCTGCACGAGTGATATTTTAATCAAAGAAAAATGGTGATTATCGATTTTTGTTTGAGCTATTTTACTAATAAACTTACTAATATTGTGTGTCCCTGTAGTTTGGGTGGTTGCATGATGTCTAATAATTGGCCTTTAGGCAATATATGAAGGCAGCGATAAGCATTTGTACCCACCGCGTGTGGACGATAGTATGTTATGCGTCTCACTGTGCGTAAGAGTTTCACAAAGGGAAAGAACTATTAAGAAACTCGGAAATTGCGTATTAGAATCTTACCTAAGAAAGTGATTGAATAAATCAGCATGAAATTACTAGCTTTATTTCGCTATTGACAGTTCAGTATATTTGCTTTACAATTGCCAGTGTTGTAAGTGTTAAGTTTAAAAGAATATACACTTTTTATGGCACACTTGAAGGATGATAAAGTTGGAAGACTTCGAATGTTTTGGTTCCAGCTGACAAAGCTTGTAATAGCAATGTCTTTATTTGTAAGGTTCATTATTATAACTGTATTTTAAACGAACTTGGCATTAATTCCACTTTTGGCAATCGTACTTATACTCCAACTGCCCTTTCAAAAGATGAAATTCTTCAAGACCAGTTTTAGACATATTTGATATCTCAGTCAATGGGTCCGATGAATATGAGTTACCGTACCTATACTGGATTTCTAAACTTCATAAAAACCCTTTACAAACAAAAATACATTGCTGGATCCAGTAAGTGTTCTACCAAGCGTACTGTGCCACTACATATGCCAGAAGTGGTGTAAATCAAATGTGGATTCTAAAACACTCTAAGGAACTTTTAGTAAATTTGAAATAACAAAACTTTTCTCAAATCAACAACATCAAAACGTATGACTTTTCAACGCTTTACACGACTATTTCTCACAGTAAATTAAAGACTAGATTATTTGACATCAGAGACAGTTGCTTCTTCAACAACAATGGCAAACAGAAAGATTCATATCTAGTGATCAGTCATCCAAAAAAAAAATACTTTGTTAAACACCACTCTGATTTTACGCACAAGTACTCTGAAGTTGAAATAAAAATATGCCCTATATCTTGATCAGGTAAACGGAGTTATCCGTAGTCCAAATCAGTTTGCCAAGAACGGCCTAACAATCGGTATGAAACACGTCAGACATAATTTTATCTAATGAAAGGTTGTATTGATAAACTAGATCGTTATAACGACCATAGAATTTGCGAAATGCTGACTTCTATCGAGACTGTTGAAACCCCTGCACCATCAAGTTGTTTGTCAGTGGCCTGCCTCAATTTAAAAACTGACCATACGCAGAACAAGCTCTTGCGTATCGAATCAGTTGAGAGATATAAACACTATATGCAGGTTATAATGGAATATTGCTACATAAATATGGGAAGTTGACGAGGGAAAAGTTGAAATCATCCCGTTTTTCAAAAAGTTGAGTTGTTAGTTTGCCGTTAATATTTACGTTCCATAAAATATTTAATTATGAAGCAGGACAGGACGACGTTGGTGTCTTTTATTTCGAGTTCACAGGGATAAATCGAATTAACATATGAATGAAAATTATTACTGTTAATAGATGGAACGTCGTCGATATATCTAAATGTCGAATTGAAGGCCATATCAAGAGATTGTTTCTTCTCACGTAGAAGGTTTTTTTTAAAATTCTGCTTCATAGGAATATAAAATCAGGTCACCTAACAAAGGAGCACAATTCGTGTCCATGGGAATTCCAACAGACTGTTGGAAGATCTGATCACCAAAGACTACGAAGATATTGTCAATGAGGAAATCTTGTACCATCAACTTGCTTGTCAATAGCCTGCTTCGATTTGCCTCATGTGATGGTATAGCCGTACAAACTCCGGTGCCGAAGAACAAAAGTGTTACAGGTCGGTATTACCGAGATGTTATACTAAAAAAGCTCAAGAAATATTATCATAAACGATGCCCTGTGTCAGGATTTAGGTATGTTCGTCTACTTCATGATAATGCTCCATCACATAAATCTGAGCTTGTGAAACACTTTTTGAAGTCGGAGAAGGTTACCAACTTGCCACACCCACCATGCTATTCAGATCTATCCCCATGCGACGTTTTCCTTTTTTCCAAAAGTTCTTATCTGGTCGTCATTACAAGTCCCGACAAACCCTTGGCTCAGCCATCAGTCAGTGTCTCAGAGGTCTACCTAAATCAGCGTACCGTGACGCATTTCAGATTGAAAATACGTATTTCAAACCGCGGAGAATACTTTGAAGGGATGTAATGTTCATTTCACTATTTGAGTCGAATGCTTTCGAGATATCGTACAATACACATTACATATCGAACAGCCATCGTATTGTGTAGAATGAAAGGTGAAGATAACGAACAGTGATAAAACAAATTTGTGTATTTTTCTTCTTATAGCTAAGGTATCTCATCCAAGCTCGTTATAGAGTATTGATCTATGTGACATAAATATCAGAATAATGACAAAATCTTTCAAATACAAATACGCATTCAACCTAAACAAACGAGACTTCTGTCTGAAAGCAATTAAGCAAATGAAATATAATTTTATGGTCGTGATCATGTTTCTTTATTACATTGATAGTAATAATGATGATCAATACTCTAGTATATAAAACTCTTAAGATTTTTAATTACTTTAATGTTGCATATCTGATATTAAGTATTTTGAAAACTTCTTCTCATCAATTTCCATTCTTTCCTTGATAGTTTTTTTTTCTACACTTTCAAATTTTGTATGGCTCCATCACTGAATGCTGGGATAACTTGGGTTTACTGAAATCTTTTTTTAGAAATTTAATCTTTCACTTCCTTCCTTGATCAAATTTTCAACAGTTTTTATCTCTTCCCTTTCCTTGTTTTATGCTGCATCGAAGTGTTATCTTTATCTTTTGAAATCATTCGTATTTGTTCCCTTTTTTTGTCTCTGAACTTCGTCTGCTAACTTTCTCCTCCTTGATTGTTCAGCTGTTTCTTTCTCTTCCTTAGGTCGACTTTTGTGTGCCCCATGAACATTTCTCCCTGCCTGAAGCATCTATTTAGAAACAGTTACATTAATATGTACAGAACCAGCAGTTAAAAAAAAACACCAAAATCTTTGGCTCTTCTCAGACCAATCATTATTTATCCTGGTAGGCTGGTTCTCTCTGGGTGACTGTATTTTTATGGTCAGACACAGGTCTTTCTACAGAATGTACCTTTAATTTCCTTTGAAAGCAAGTTCTACTTCTCATCATATGGTGAAAACTTTGTTCCATTAATCATCTATTCCTTTATATTCCGCATGTCACTTCTCTCCTACCTGAAACCAGTCACATGGTACATTTTCAGCTTGATGTGCTTTTCATTCATCTATTACAAAATTTCTTGATTCTCCTTAACAACATGTGAAAGCAATCTATAGCAATTCTACCAACAGATCTAACACCTTTATCCTCACCCCCTAACATTTGGATGCAAACATGTAAGATCCTTGATCAACTCATTGTTCAGTGCCATTTTGTTCTGTAGGTATTTGGTGACATTTCATTTCTAGGTAGTTGTGATTGATTCTTCCCAAGTAAGATTTTTTCAGGTAATCTTCGGTTCCACAGTCTTTAGTGGTACATGTAAGATTTCTTCCAGGTAAAGTTCAGTTCCACATTCTCAATTAATTTAGTGCTAACAGATTCTCAGAATTTTGACCAGGTCAGATGAACCTTTTCTGGGGAAGAATCTTGCTTCATGAAGCGTCCCATTAGGAGGAAAGGATTTCCTTCAGTTCATCATGTGATATATGAACACGTGGATCTTCAGTTTGAAACGTTTTTAAAAATCGAATAAAAACTAGGGCAAATAGTTTTGTATCTGTCATTCTTTTCTAGTAGATTCTCAATATAGCGCCTTTTGGTGTATTCTGGCAAAAAACTCGAGAAAATATTTACAAATATCGGTAGGCTTCCATTTGTTTAATATTATTTCTAATGCTCCAAAAAGGGTGTGCCATCTTCTTGGGATATGTCTGAGAAAAGACGACTATCATCAAGCTGACACTCTTCCTGGATTTCTAGATAGTACGCCCTCTTACAGGGTGATCTCTAGAATTTATTTTATGCATTGATATTGTACGCACTACATGTAAGTCCCTGTCGAAATATATTGTGCATGATATGAACACACATGGTAACATAGGATCCCTCTATCTCGATCAGGTAAACAGAGTAATCCGTAGTCAAACTTAATACGTAAAGAATGGCTTAACAATTGATATGAAACACGTCAAACTGCATTCGATCTAACGACATGTTGTATTTACAAACAAGATCATTACAAGGACTATATAATTTGCGAAATGCTGAATTCAAACGAGACTGTTTAGAACCTTGTAGCATCAACTTGTTTGTCAGTAGCTTGTCTCGTGTGTGGAATCAGATGAGAGACGCAAACACTATATGCAGGTAATAATGGAACGTTGCTACATGAATATGAAAAGCTGACCATGGAGAACTGAAGTCATCCCGTTTGTCATAAAGTTGAGTTGTTAGCTTGTCACTAATATGTGTTCAATGAAATTGAAATATCCAAATATGAAACAGATATTGATGACTCTGAGGTGTCTTTCATTTCGAGTTCACTGAGATATATCGAATCGAATTACCGGTATGAATGAAAATGAATAAAACGTCGTCAATACATATAATGACGAATAAAGGCCACATCAAGAGATTTTTCTTCTTATGTAGAATATACATACGAATATAAAAACAGGTCATCTAATAAAGGAGCACAATTCATGTCCATGGGAATTCCAACAGATTGTTGGAAGTTCTGATTACCAAATACCACGTAGATATTGTCAATGAGGAACTCCAGCATCTTTTTAACATCAACTTCAGAGTACTTGTGCACAGAATCAGAGTGGCGTTTAACAAAGTACTGTTTTGAAAGACAGATAACAAGATATGAATAAACAGATGTCCATGATGTCAAAATGCCTAGTCTTTAATTCATCGTGAGGAATGGTCGTATAAAGTTTGAAAAGCCATACGTTTTGATGCTGTTAATTTGGGGAAAGTTTTGTGATTCAACTATAAGTTCTTCAGAATTTTTTTAGATTCCACATTTGACTTACACCACTTATCCCATATGTTGGGTCGCATATGTTGTGGTACAATATGTCCCAAGTTTCATCTAAAAAGGAGTTAACATTTTCGTGAGGAGCAAATATAGGGGCATGGCAGAACATGTACTGGATCCTGCAATGCATCCAAAGAATATCTGCGCATTTGATCAGCAATTGCGGGTTGCAATTTCAAGTTTTTAGAACCTCTATAGGATTGTCCCTCAGACATAGCTGTATCAACATTATTTGTGGAAGAAAAACGTGAAACGTTTTCCTAGTTTTGTACTTGAATGCTGATTGTATTTTTCACCTTAAACATGTTTCTTAATTTGAGAAAATATACTGTTTAAAATTGAACTTGTTACAGGTGACACAAATTGCAGTAGATTGACACTCATTTTGGCACCAAGATCCGATCTTATTTCTATAATCATCTTTTAGTAACCAATATGTCAGAAAAGTTATTTCCCCGTGGTGTTGCATATTTTTAAGTATTTCTGTTCAGCCTTGCAGCTACATGTAAAGAACTGTAAATACCATTTACTATTCAAGATGTCCAATTAATATTAAAAATATTCAAGAGTGGCTGTTGCTTTATTTTAGCTTTCATGTATTTCCCTAAATTCATTTTTCCATTCAATTTGATTATTTCATTACAATTAAATACTGAAATGAATTCACAATTATTTGTAATAGAACTGAAATTCTATCGGACTATCTTGATACTCATAAGGCAATGTGTTTCTATTCAAAATAAAGTAGCAGTCAAATATCCCTCAGTTAATCTCTAGTATTCCAAACTTACCTTGGTGAACTTTGAATATCCGCTAAAGTTTCTTTAAAACTGTCTTGGCATCCTGTTGCTGCAGTCAATCATCAAGACGTGGTTGTTGTGTACATGAAATGATAGAGAGAAACCAGTCATATACAAATATCTAATTACTGGCTATCAATGGGTAAAGTACAGTGTCATTTTACAATACTTTTGGTTGTTTTCAAAGGGGAGGTACACAGAAAAACACTACATTTTGAATATTTGACCACTTAATTATAATTTACCGGTTTAGGGCAAATATAGGGGTAAAAACATTTCAGGCTGAAATATACTAGGGATTACAAGACATTGCTAATAAAATAATAGGAGTTTTATAGAAATAGAGAGCCGCTTCAAGGCCTGGGTAAGGAACCGGGGACACATTCCAATTCTTACAACTGAAGAGCTTTAGAAGTTTATTTGCTAGGTGTTGAGGAATATATACAGGATAATTTATTTGCTAGATGTTGAGGGATATACAGGATAACTTATTTGCTAGATGTTGAGGGATATACAGGATAATTTATTTGCTAGGTGTTGAGGGATGTATACAGGATAATTTATTTGCTAGGTGTTGAGGGATATACAGGATAATTTATTTGCTAGGTGTTGAGGGATGTATACAGGATAATTTATTTGCTAGGTGTTGATGATATACAGGATAATTTATTTGCTAGATGTTGAGGGATATACAGGATAACTTATTTGCTAGATGTTGAGGGATATACAGGATAATTTATTTGCTAGATGTTGAGGGATATACAGGATAATTTATTTGCTAGGTTTGAGGGATATACAGGATAATTTATTTGCTAGATGTTGAGGGATATACAGGATAATTTATTTGCTAGGTGTTGAGGGATGTATACAGGATAATTTATTTGCTAGGTGTTGAGGGATATACAGGATAATTTATTTGCTAGGTGTTGAGGAATGTATACAGGATAATTTATTTGCTAGATGTTGAGGGATATACAGGATAATTTATTTGCTAGGTGTTGAGGGATGTATACAGGATAATTTATTTGCTAGATGTTGAGGGATATACAGGATAATTTATTTGCTAGGTGTTGAGGGATGTATACAGGATAATTTATTTGCTAGGTGTTGATGATATACAGGATAATTTATTTGCTAGATGTTGAGGATATACTGGATAACTTATTTGCTAGGTGTTGAGGAATATATACAGGATAATTTATTTGCTAGGTTTGAGGGATATACAGGATAATTTATTTGCTAGGTGTTGAGAGATATTCAGGATAACTTATTTGCTAGGTGTTGAGGATGCACAGGATAATTTATTTGCTAGGTGTTGAGGAATATTCAGGATAATTTATTTGCTAGGTGTTGAGAGATATATACAGGATAATTTATTTGCTAGGTGTTGAGGATATACAAGATAATTTATTTGCTAGGTGTTGAGGAATATACAGGATAACATATTTGCTCTAGGTGTTGAGGATATACAGGATAACTTATTTGCTGTAGGTGTTGAGGAATATATCCAGGATAATTAATTTGCTATGTGTTGAGAGATATCTAGAAAAATCAATTTGCTAGGTGTAAAGGGATATCCAGGATAATTAATTTACTAGGTGTATAGGGATATCCAGGATAATTTATTTGCTAGGTGTATAGGAATATCCAGGATAACTTATTTGCTAGGTGTTGAGGATATACAGGATAATTTATTTGCTAGGTGTATAGGGATATCCATGATAATTTATTTGCTATATGTTGAGGGATATTCAGGATAACTTATTTGTTCTAGGTGTTGAGGATATACAGGATAATTTATTTGCTAGGTGCCGAGGGATATACAAGATAATTTATTTGTTAGGTGTTGAGGATATACAGGATAACTTATTTGCTAGGTGTTGAGGGATATACAGGATAATTTATTTGCTAGGTGTTGAGGATATACAGGATAACTTATTTGCTAGGTGTTCAGGGATATACAGGATAATTTATTTGCTAGGTGTTGAGAGATATATACAGGATAATTTATTTGCTAGGTTTGAGGGATATACAAGATAATTCATTTGCTAGGTGTATAGGGATATCCAGGATAATTTATTTGCTAAGTGTTGAGGATATCCAGGATAATTCATTTGCTAGGTGTATAGGGATATCCAGGATAATTTATTTGCTAGGTGTATAGGGATATCCAGGATAATTTATTTGCTAGGTGCCGAGGGATATACAAGATAATTTATTTGCTAGGTGTTGAGGATATACAGGATAACTTATTTGCTAGGTGTTGAGGGATATACAGGATAATTTATTTGCTAGGTGTTGAGAGATATATACAGGATAATTTATTTGCTAGGTTTGAGGGATATACAGGATAATTTATTTGCTAGGTGTATAGGAATATCCAGGATAATTTATTTGCTAAGTGTTGAGGATATCCAAGATAATTCATTTGCTAGGTGTATAGGGATATCCAGGATAATTTATTTGCTAGGTGTTGAGGGATATACAGGATAATTTATTTGCTAGATGTTGAAGATATACAGAATAACTTATTTGCTAGGTGTTGAGGGATATATACAGGATAATTTATTTGCTAGGTGTTGAAAATATACAGTATAATTTATTTGCTAGGTGTTGAGAATATCCAAGATAACTTTTATTTGTTAGGTGTTGAGGATATACAGGATAATTTATTTGCTAGGTGTTGAGGATATACAGGATAATTTATTTGCTAGGTGTTGAGGATACACAGGATAATTTATTTGCTGTAGGTGTTGAGAGATATTCAGGATAACTTATTTGCTAGGTGTTGAGGATGCACAGGATTACTTATTTGCTAGGTGTTGAGGGATATTCAGGATAACTTATTTGCTCTAGGTGTTGAGGATATATAGGATAATTTATTTGCTGTAGATGTTGAGGGATATTCAGGATAACTTATTTGCTCTAGGTTTTGAGGATATCCAGGATAATTTATTTGCTAGGTGTTGAGGGATATTCAGGATAATTTATTTGCTAGGTGTTGAGGGATATTCAGGATAACTTATTTGCTCTAGGTGTTGAGGATATACAGGATAATTTATTTGCTAGGTGTATAGGAATATCCAGGATAATTTATTTGCTAGGTGTTGAGGGATATACAGGATAATTTATTTGCTAGGTGTTGAGGGATATATACAGGATAATTTATTTGCTAGGTGTTGAAGATATACAGGATAATTTATTTGCTAGGTGTTGAAGATATACAGGATAATTTATTTGCTAGGTGTATAGGAATATCCAGGATAATTTATTTGCTAGGTGTTGAAGATATACAGGATAATTTATTTGCTAGGTGTATAGGAATATCCAGGATAATTTATTTGCTAGGTGTTGAAGATATACAGTATAATTTATTTGCTAGGTGTTGAAGATATACAGGATAATTTATTTGCTAGGTGTATAGGAATATCCAGGATAATTTATTTGCTAGGTGTTGAGGGATATACAGGATAATTCATTTGCTAGGTGTTGAGGGATATACAGGATAACTGATTTGCTAGGTGATGAGGATACACAGGATAATTTATTTGCTGTAGGTGTTGAGGATACACAGGATAATTTATTTGCTAGGTGTTGAAGATATACAGTATAATTTATTTGCTAGGTGTTTAGGATATCCAAGATAATTTATTTGCTAGGTGTTGAGGATATCCAGGATAATTTATTTGCTAGGTGTTGAGGATATACAGGATAATTTATTTGCTAGGTGTTGAGGGATATACAGGATAATTTATTTGCTAGGTGTTGAGGATACACAGGATAATTTATTTGCTAGGTGTTGAAGATATACAGTATAATTTATTTGCTAGGTGTTTAGGATATCCAAGATAATTTATTTGCTAGGTGTTGAGGATATCCAAGATAACCTATTTGCTAGGTGTTGAGGATATCCAGGATAATTTATTTGCTAGGTGCTGGGGATATTCAGGATAGCTTATTTGCAAGGTGTTGAGGATACACAGGATAATTTATTTGCTGTAGGTGTTGAGAGATATTCAGGATAACTTATTTGCTAGGTGATGAGGATACACAGGATAATTTATTTGCTAGGTGCTGGGGGATATTCAGGATAGCTTATTTGCTAGGTGTTGAGGATACACAGGATAATTTATTTGCTGTAGGTGTTGAGAGATATTCAGGATAACTTATTTGCTCTAGGTGTTGAGGATACACAGGATAATTTATTTGCTAGGTGTTGAGGGATATACAGGATAATTTATTTGCTCTAAGTATTCAGGGATATTCAGGATAATTTATTTGCTGTAGATGTTGAGGGATATTCAGGATAACTTATTTGTTCTAGGTGTTGAGGATATACAGGATAATTTATTTGCTAGGTGTTGAGGGATATACAGGATAATTTATTTGCTAGGTGTTGAGGGATATACAGGATAATTTATTTGCTAGGTGTTGAGGGATATACAGGATAATTTATTTGCTAGGTGTTGAGGGATATACAGGATAATTTATTTGCTAGGTGTTGAGGGATATACAGGATAATTTATTTGCTAGGTGTTGAGGGATATACAGGATAATTTATTTGCTGTAGGTGTTGAGGATACACAAGATAACTTATTTGGCCCTCACCATTAGTACCTGAAAGGGATAGGCACCTTGAAATTAGGAAATTTTTATAACCTACTCCCAAATACTTTGCACACTCATTTTGGTTTCAACGAGTATAATATAGTATCTGAGAATTTAAGTTAAAAATGATTAGAAGTTTACGACACCCGACGGTGAGTGTCTCAACGGGAAATCTAAAACAAATGACACTAGACATTGATTAATTTCTTTCTTTTTCATTTACAATTCACAATGGTTGCTTTTTTGGTAAAATCGATAAATGTAGTTGGTATGTACAGCAGTAACATAAGCAAGTTCCCGATAACGATGACGATTTACAAAAACTTCTTCTCCTCTTGTTAAGCTCTTGCTTTGGAAGACGTCACATTTGGAATATGAAATAACCGTCTAACAAAATATATTTGAAAACAAGAGGTTGCTAAAATACAAAGAATTTGAAAAACGGACCAGTACATGACATATGTATTATTTCCGGTCACTAAGTACCAGTCCTTGATGACGTTCATTCGACTAGCCGTCTGATGCAATCGCACTTGGTCTATCGACTTCTGAACTTCTGAAATGGATGTCTGTAAACAAACAATTAATGACAGTGTTATGAGTGGAAACAATACCAAGAACGCTCTTTACATGTAGGTTTTACAGAGATTGCAACATAGATCAGAGGATAAACTATAAGGTACCCATAATTGTTCTACGAAAAATTAATGCGCTCAAAGTCATATTTGCGCGTGTAATATCTTTTATATCACCTTTTCTGTAGTGAAAATTATGAATTTGATTATCCATTGAAAAAAAGATGAATTACTTTTCTGCATGTCGTATTGTGAATTTTTAAGTTACTGTAATTTTTGTATTTACACCCACCCAGTAAATTAAAAAATCACAATATGACATTACTTGTAATGTACAGAAAATCTCTTTCTTGATGCGTAATTTTGCACTTCCCATGGTTATGATCTGTATAATGTATATAAGATTACCGTAAAATTGTGGACCGTTGTGTCCAGTTCCTCTATTTCGCCAATATATTTTTTCCATTCCTCCTCCACAATTGTTACTATGTAAATGTACACTAGCTTCGACAAAAATCTACTGTGAATATTGTGAACACATATTTGAACATTTCCTGTAAAAAAAAGAAGATAGAAATATTGATATTAATTAATGTGTTGTATTAGATCTCGATTAATTAAGCGTAAAACTTTAAATATGAACTATGGGACATAGTGTATGACAAACAAGAGGGTCATGGATCACATCACTCATCTGAGCAGTTCCATTTTCTCCATGTGAAATATTAAATCGCAGTTAAGGCCCTTATTCACAAAACATCTTACGACAAAGGTGAAAAAAATTAGTCTGTCTGATAATCAAATACCGATCACAAGGTCATAAGTATGTATTTAAGTCCATGGATGTACTTTTCATATTAAGAAAATCTATAAGAAATGAAAAATAAAAGAATTACACTGTTCGTAAATTTTAATCTTAGTCGTAAGATATTTTGTGAATAAGGGCACTGAGCCAATTATAACCAAACTTGGCCAAAAACATCCTTGAGTAAAGAGCTTTCAAGTTTGTTCAAATGAAGGGCCATGTCCCCTTTAAAAGGGAGATTATCACAAAAAGGCAAAAATAGGGTGGGGTCATTTAAAAATCTTCTCAAGAACCACTGGGCCAGAAGAGCTGAAATTTACATGAAAGCTTCCGGACATAGTGCAGATTCAAGATTATCAAAACCATGGCCCCCGGGGGTAGGATGGGGCCACAATAGGGGATCAAAGTTTTAATGTATACAAACATATAGGAAAATTCTTTTTAAAAAATTCTTCTCAAGAACCACTGAGCCAGAAAAACTGAAATTTACATGAAAGCTTCCTGGCATAGTGCAGATTCAAGTTTGTTAAAATAAAGCTCCCGGGGGTAGGATGGGACCACAATAGGGGATCAAAGTTTTACCTACAAATATAATGGGGAAATCTTTAAAAATCTTCTTCTTAAAAACCACTAAGCCAGAAAAGCTGAGATTTCAATGAAAGCTTCCTGACATAGTGAAGATTCAAGTTTGTTAAAATCATGGTCCCCGAGGTAGGATGGGGCCACACTAGGGGAACAAAGTTTTAAATAGAAATATATCGGAAGAATCTTTAAAAATCTTCTCAAAAACTACTGGGCCAGAAAAGTGGAAATTTGCATGAAAACTTCCTGACATCGTGCAGATTCAAGTTTGTTAATAGCATGGCCCCCGGGGTAATATGAGGCAACACTAGGGGATCAAAGTTTAACATGCAAATATATAGGGAAAATCTTGAAAAATCTTAATCTCAAGAACCACTGAGCTAGAAAAACTGAGATTTACAAGAAAGCTTCCTGACATAGTGAAGATTCAAGTTTGTAAAACTCATGACCCCTGGGGCTAGGATGGGGCCACAATAGGGGATCAAAGTTTTAAAGACTGATAAATTAAAAAAAATATCTTTAAAAATCTTCTCCTTAATAACCACTGTGTCAAAAAAGTTTACATTTGCACGAAAGCTTCCTGACATAGTGAAGATTCAAATTTTTAAAAAGCATGGCCCCCGGGGATAAGATGGGGTCACAGTAGGGAATCAAAATTTTAGATACAAATATATTGGGGAAAATCATTCAAAACTTCTCCTGAAGAATCACTGGTCCAGAAAAGTTTACAGTTACACGAAAGCTAGCTCCTGACATAGTGCAGATTCAAGTTTGTAAAAATAATGCCCCCCCCCCCCCCCCCCCCCCGAGTAGGTTGGGGCCACAATAGGGTATCAAAGTTTTACATGCGAATTTATAGGAAAAATCTTTAAATATTAGCCAAGGTGAGTGATGTGGCCCATGGGCCTCTTGTTTTGCTTTGACTCCAACCCAATTGTGACAACACTGAAAATTTACAGACATTTGGAGCAAATGTTCCATTAAAATTCCAAGAGCTTAGATTATGTCTAAACGATTGTTGTCAACAAATTTCATTGTATTCAATACAAAATACAATTAAACGTACCAGTGACTGGAGCTATATATTCCATTCTTCCCTCCGATTTATAAATTACTTCTTTGATTGTATTGTCATGACCATCTTTTACAGTGAAGTCTACCATACGATCGCCGCCTCGAAGAACCTGTGAAAAATGGCAATATTGAGAATTCGAGAAAAGCAAACGGCCTGACATTATAACATCAAAATATATACCAAATACTATTTTTTTTTTCACATTTAACATTTGCATTTCAAAACATTTGGGTACTATGAATTCTAAATAAGATTCTAAAAAAATAATTTTTAACGTTAATTTCTAGCATACTAATTCCCTATACTTTGTAAGTTCAGAAACCCCGAACACAAACCTAGACCAGCAACTGCGGGCATAAATGATTAAAGTTTTAAAAAAAGCTCATATCTGAGCACATAAAATATGGGAAATGGTTGCATTGAATCCATAATAAAATGAGCAAATGAATCATATATATATTACCTCGTTTCGCGACAAAAAACGAGGTCGTCATATTTTCCCATACAAAGTCTATAACCTTTTTATTATACACTTTCAATTTCATTTAGAAACTAACAATAATTTATTTTTAACAATTTCTTTATTGGTTTAACTAAGTAAAAGATGAAAAACACGAAAAATTTGAAAATTAACGACGTAGTAATTTGCTTGTGTATTGATTGTGACGCAACGTTTGCGGGCTGGAATGTTTCCGGGCATATATCGTGTGATATATGCCCGCAAACTTTTAAAGAAAAGAAAAGAGATGAAATTGAAAGTATATAATAATAATAATAATAATATATATATATATATATATATATATATATATATATATATATATTATTTATATTGTTTTGCTGTTTTCCGCCACACTTAACAATTTTTTATATACATATTGTTTTGCTGTTTTCCGCCACACTTAACAATTTTTCAGTTATCTGGTGACGCCCAGTTTTTATTGGTGGAAGAGAGAACTGCAACTGGGAAGACCTTCCGAAAGTAAATTGGGTACTTTCTCACATACCGGCGAGTGCGGGATTCGAACCCGCGCCGACAAGAGGTGAGAGGCCGTGTGATTTTAAGAGTATAATATATGTATATATATATATATATATATATATATAGAGAGAGAGAGAGAGAGAGAGAGAGAGAGAGAGAATATGTATCCAACGATGACTAAGTACACATGATCCACATTTAATTAATTACACTTAGCGCTTTCGCCGTGTAGTTCGGCTCTTCAGAGTACTCTTTTTGTAAAACTTGTTACACTCTGAAGAGCCGAACTAAACGGCGAAAGCGCTAAGTGTAATTAATTAAATGTGGATCATGTGTACTTAGTCATCGTTGGATATATTTTTTCTACTTATTACCTATACCATGGACATTTTGTGCAATTTTACTCTCTCTCTCTTTCTCTATATATATACACACACATAGCTGGTGATTTTGGATTGTTTCATCAAGAAAAAACAGAAAACTCCAAATTATCCTCAGTTTCTCGGAAGAATCTACATACTTTTCAAATATACATGAATTGTGTACCGCCGTTATCTTGCATGTGGTGGGGCAATAAATACGATAATATTAAAGTACAGATGTTTCTCATGTGAGTATTGTAGCATGGTCTTTAAATCATGGCATGTTTTTCGTCATCACGCAAAGAACACCTACCTCAAAAGAAGCGTGCAAATTTGCACTTTGTGCAACCCTTTGCACAAAGCACTCCTCCTGGTTTGCCGCGACCTCCACTTTAAACTCGTGCTGAGCACCGGGGAGACCGTCAAAGCTAAATTCATTAGTGTCCTCTCCTAACATTCTCTCCAGTAAGACATTGTGAAATAGATTCCAAAGACATGCAGAAATCAACAAGCCAGATGTAGAGAACATGTTGACATTGTATCAGTAAAACGCCGCGCTTTGTCGTGGAATATTGAGATAATCGATACACATGGTATAGAGACAAGGTTAACACGTCAGCTCTAGATTGTGATTATTTCCAAACGATACTAAATGGCCGGGAGATTCGTCGATAAAAACCCTATTAAGTTGGATTTAGTTTATGTCTCATTCGAGATTTTTTTTTTCACTATCGTACAGAAACGTAACCAGATGTAGGTGAAGTGCCACAAATCTAGACCCACAATATTATACTATTGTTCCGATAACAGCGTGCCACTTTGTTTGATCGGGCGTGGAATTTCACTCAATGATTGGCCGTGTGGTTTCAGTAAAAGTGAGTTTGGATGGTCATGCTATGTAATTCTTTCAAAGTAGCTAAGAAAAAAATTAAAACCTGTGTCAACGAAATCTAGGAGGAACCTTACCCAAAAATGTGCACACTCGATCAAACGAATTGTCATGCTGTTATTGAAACGACAGTTATACACGACGTTGAAGGTCGTAGCTACGAGAGTTCCTACATTTATATACTTATATGTAATAACAAATTGTTTTTTTTTTTAAAATAGAAAATTTTTCTTAGAAACGAATTTATATAAAGGACGAAGATGGTATTTTATGTCAGATACATTGGACTGGTCACTCGCCGCTGAAAAAAAAGTACAATGAAAAGTATGCCGGCATGAGACGCTCCAGTTCATACCCGCATGTATTTTCAGGACTGAAATTCATTTCTTATATTTACATTCTATTTGCATTTCTGTTAAAATTTATCAAGATCCATATGCGCATTATTTACAACTGAAAAAAAAAAATCAATAAAATTTATAATATATTGTAACATACACATAATTCATATTTTCACATGTATTCTGATGTGGGAAAATTATATAGTCGGTCAAAATTAACATTTGGACAAAAAATGTTATATAGGTGAAATTCACTTTTTCCAAGTTTATCATAGTGTATACTAAAATTTCAGTCAACTCACTCACTCACCAACTTCCCCAAAAAAGGCTTCCTACTTCGAAATGAGAAGAAAAAAACCCAAAACAAAAACAAAAAAACCCCAAACAATAAAATGTTTGAGTAGGGGCATTTTTCCAGCTCGGTACGTCAAAAAGGGAAACCTTTATTTTATAGGCCTAAACAGTAAGTGGAAATCGATGTATTTTCAAGTTTACGATATAATTCCAAATGACGTAAAGTACATGTACGTCATTTGAGCGAGATTCGTCATCATTAAAAATCAATAACAACAATACTGGTGTTTATATTACAAACTGTACAATCAGTCAATATTACAATTCATATTAATTTAATCATTCCAATTTTCTACTTCCACCACTGAATTAATGTATCGTCGTTTGTGATTGGCTTGATCATGTCCCACGCCATTGGCTGAGTAAGGTCAGATGGCACAACATAGGGTCTCCCTGCTTTCATATAAGCACACCGAATTCTGTCCCTTTCTGTCACAGGACTGTCATAATTTGTCTTTGGAGTGTCCAGGGTCAGATCATGGAGAGCAAAACTCAACTCCGGCTGAAGCAATATAAAGCAGTTTTCACATCCAAAGGCGTACCTGCTGTTTGTTTCGGGATAAAAAGGCCCAAATGTTGTTATGAAAAAGGTCACTTTGTTGAACTCAAAAACCCAGCCTCGTTTTGCAACATACGACTTGTCCATGCATCGAACATTCTTTGGGTCGTTATTGGAGATCACTTTAAGTATTTTTCTGAACGTCTGGGCAAAAGCCTGTGTATAATAGAAAAATAAATTGAACATGAATAAACGATTTCTTTCAATAAGAAATTTTGATTAATCAATATGCCCGCGGTCTACAGGTACAATTTTTCATTTCTTGCTGACACCTGACGAATCGATTGATAACAGGCATGGATCACCAGCATAGAAGTTTATAAAAGTTTTACAAATACTAGTAATCTTGTCGAAAGCAGCAATCATGCGTATATGTTTCCAGCTATTCCTCTTATGACATCATGCCTCTTCGATCCTATACTATCCATGACATCAAAATTTGAAAGGGGGGGGGGTCTGTTTACACTTGTTTATTACAATTATTATTGGGAAAATGCAGAATTTGAAATCGTACCTGTGCGTTCCCTTGGTGGTATTCCTCAGGTACCTCAATAAGAAAACCGTCCAGTTTATATTGACGACACACCAGTGTGAAATACAACAGAGAAGGTAAAAATCTGTCGGAAAAGACCATATGAAATTTATACCAAGTCACTATCCGAATAATTGGACGTATCAATTTGTTTTCCTTAAATACTTACTGTTTATTAATAATATGAAAGCATGCATATAAATTACATATAAAGTGTACAGACATCATCAATATAAAATCTTAACGTTATTATGGAACAACTATCAAGATCTTGGATTTAAAAGACCGTGACCTACCTGAATACATTTTCCTCTGGATAATCCATATGAAAAAGATACCAAAAATTACGTTAAACTTGATACAGTATATTATTATTTTTTTTTTTTTTTTACAATCATATACATGTATATGTAGCCTATACATTGTACATTGTGATTATTTGAAAATTAAACGATTAAGATTGAAACACAACAATTCGTACAGGTAGTACCTTAGATGTGCAGGACGTAAAAAGGAGCAGATGGGGGCTGGCTGCCCCCCCCCCCCCCCTCCCTCATGTTTTTCGGAAATGTTCTTATATACAAAGAGAATAAGTTTGTTTAAAAGTATATTCTGCACATTACACGAATCTGCAAATACATGACATGCCATGCAAATTACCCAAACTTAAATCTTTGTTCCATTCCTGGTTTCCCCAGAGTTTCGCTTTCCTGGCAAATATGCATTCTGTGTTTTCTTGGATAGGTTTGAAATGTTCCAAAGCCGGAACTTTCGAAGCATCATACGTCACGAGGTCAAATACAGCCTTATGCACGTTTTCCTGAAGTTCTTCCTCGCCCACGAGCGGGTACAATTCGTTGACGATTTGTCTCGTGGTTTTCTGTTCGTCGTCTTTTGGGATTCTAGAATTCTTTGGTGGAGAAAGTAAATATAGGGACGCTGGAAAATGCATAGAGAGAAAAAAGTATCAGTTGCAAAATACTAGAATCTTTATTGTTAAAGCTACATGGATGTATCACAAATATGAAATATCACAAATCATATCCTTTTCTTTGTATTTATACGGAAACATATATGTGTGAGTGTGTGTGTGCATTCAATGCCTTTTTTGCTCCCTCGTATATGTTATTGGGGCGTCATATCTGGAGCAGAGAGAGAGAGAGAGAGAGAGAGAGAGAGAGAGAGAGAGAATGATAAAACTGGTATAGTGAGGACAATTTTTAACCATTTGACAGAAGTTGTAAGGACAGAAAGTACACTATGAGGTCAAAATTCTGTCCTCACAATTACGTCCCCATAAACGTGATCCATAGGTTGTGAAAGATGTAGATACAAATTATTAGATTAGTGAGGACAAATGGTGTGGGTACATGTTCTCACTAATATTCTTTCTCAAAACCATTTTTTCCCCCTTTTTCACAATTCGAAAGAGAGAATTAGATAAACTGTTATAGGTGTTCCTGTAGCTATACCTAACACAACACATTTTTGCCTTTACAATAACATATCCGTGTATTCTCCTCTAGACATTGTGAGGACGTCCTCATTTAATAGGTTTCATCGTCCAGAGAGAGAGAGGGAGAGAAAGAAAGAGAGATTAGTATTCAGTAAGCCTTAACTGGAACAATTTTTTTTATTGTAACAAGGATTGCCACAAAACTTATGTATGTATACTTACATATAAATAACACTAGGGATATCACAGACCGCCAGGAAACAGTTATAGTAATAGTTGTAAATAAGAACAATCCTAAACAAAGGAAACGAACAATCACACGGAATTTAATCATTCTACAGTCAAAGTTTAATATCCTCATTTTCGTGATATCCCACAATAAAACAGTCTGTACTTCGTTATTTCACATATTTACAGATCATTTCAACATCATGAACATGCTGTCAAAGTGTCTTATTTTGTTTACGTATTACCTCACTTCCGGGTTATTACTACCAGAAATCGTCCGAGTGTCGCAAAATATACGGAATGCCATAGCAGCAATCTCTACCCAGAGTTGTCGTTCCTTGCTCTCACATCCACCTCTGTCAGTTTTACAAGATTCCTGTAAATTGGCACATGTGCTCAAATAAAGTATGATTTCGACTTCAGTTACATAAACAAATACTGATCATATGTCAAGTCTTTTTGTGGCACAAGAAGCATGCATTGATTTAAGTTGAAATGCAATCTGACTAAAGTACAGATATATATATATATATATATATATATATATATATATATATATGTCTGTACTTTAATCAGATTGGTTGAAATGCGGATACTGGGTTGTAACATACTATTGCACCAGGCCTATACATAGGAACATGAAGAATGCATAGTAACGGGTGGGGGGGGGGGGGGGGGGGGGGGGGGGGGGGGGGGGGGGGGGGACTACAAATAGTTGCTTGTTCTACATTATCCCCGATATTTTATATCAAAGTAGTTCTTTAGTTTTATTAGCTGATAAAAAGTGGATTCACATGTGGAATAACATTGCTCATTTTGAGACCTTGATTACCATTAGCAGTTACTTCTAGCTGCTTTCCACGAGACCCCGCCCCCCCCAATTTTCTAAATTCCTATGTACAGTAATTTTTAGTCCAGATGAACATATATATAATGTTGCTTTGTGAAAAGTATTGTCCCAACAAAACGGGTAGCAAAACAAATTATTTTTACTTTTGTATGACACACTGTCAGACACTGTGGGTTTGTTAATTGTAGAGAGTAGTGTTAGCTAGTTAATGTATAGAAACACTGTGCTGTTTCTAATTGGAAGTCATCATCATACCACCGTCTGAGGAATGAGCACATGTAGAACATCTGCAGTGGTTAAAGCCTCTATGGACACTGGGACTCTCCTCAAACTCACCACACCAAGGGTCACAGTTACAACAGCTCTATAGTAAGGCCAATCCTGGAGTATGTGTCAACTGTCTAGGACCCATGAATTAGTAAAAATAGAGATCCTCAAGGGATATAGGCGACTTTGCTTCTTCTAGCTGGCAATTGATCTCTGTCCCTGATGAATCTTTAAGGGAAGGAGTGTTGATACAGATGCATGTCCTTCTTGGTTTGTATTTACAGATTCCTGCTTCCTCTGGATCTAAAGTCCCGGCCTGATGTATTAAAAGATTGACCTCTTTGATCTTTTTGCACAGGATGAGACTGTAATTCTGTGCTTGGAGAGTGAGGTTCCTAAGCTAGTTGGTCTATTAGGTTTGTTATACAATCTGACTAAAGTACAGACCTATATTATTATATATATAATAATTAATATAGGTCTGTACTTTAGTCAGATTGGTTTGTTATATAGACCTAGCACCTACAGTATATGTGACTTATGTGTTAATTAATGTAGCATTTGAATACAGATTTGGCTCAGTCGACTTCCCAGAAGTGTTGCAGACTTCCAATGGTCCACCTGCCTGTATATATAGTTAACCTTCTATATATAGTTGATGACTGAGGAAGCTTCAAAATTGTTTAAATTCATGACATTGTGATACAGTTTATCTACATTCCAGTCAGGAGTACAACTCTAATACTGGTAGAAAAAGAATTGTTTTTTCCACATGTAATTTATAATAATTGGTCACAGTGGCTGAGTACAGCACTATAGCTGGAAGGTTGTGGGTTTCAGTCCCACTAGGCAGTGTATCTGAGTGTCACCATCTTGGTAGCTGCAGATCTGTAGCTCTCAGAGAAAATATTGGGACAGACCATGAGAGACTGATCTGTCCCAACATTTTCTCAGAGAGCTTACTGTATAGCAGGAAATTAACTTGCGGAGTTAATTTTCATTATATTCGCCGAAACAAAATTTCGGTGAATTTAACAATATTGACACGAAATTGGTTTCAGGATATTAAGATTTGTTTTTCCGCAAATTAAACTGACCACGATTTGTTGCTAAATGAAAAATCATGACTTTTTCAGACCACGATATTTACCTGCTCTACAGTATACAGATCTTGATCAATTTCAAGATGTAAAAAGAGGTAGTGATCGACTGCTCCCTCCAACACTCAGCATTTAGAAGCGAGAGCTGTTAAAGGTCTTTTGGATAAGAGATTTTAAAAACCAAGTTCCCGTTTCACAGCAGGTGTTGGAATGATAAAAGAATTACACTCACTGCTAAGGTCCACAGAGCCACGATATATGTAAATCTGTGTTACTTCACCTATACAGCTGGTGTTTAAGTATGGAGTGACAAATTCTTGAAGGGACATAAAACAAACATAAATTTGACAAAATTCATTGTTCCACGGAGATGCAATATTTGCAATTTACGTTCTCTTACCCCAAAGATGCAAATTTGTTACTGTATATTAGCAAAGTAATATCCGAGACAAAATTGAAAATGCTGAAATATTTACATCTGACACCCAACAGATGCATGGCAAAGGACAATTTAAAACATGGAAAGTGTGGATAATTTTTTTTTATGCAAATTAGGGATCAGAACCCTGAAAAGATCAGCCAACCATGAGGAAAGTCAAAGGTGATCTATAGTAACTGTTCACCAAAATAACGGAGAGAATTTCACATTTTACAATATCTCAAAGCATTAATTATTATAACCTAACAAAACAACACCCCAAGACAAGAAATGTTTTAAAAACATATATATATATATATATATATATATATATATATATATATATGCCTCCCTATGGAGTGCCAAATTAACATAAACTCAAATAATCAAAGATATCTTCAATTATTTGAAGATATCATCAATGCATTTGATGCGCGCAGCAATTTAATTAAAGATCTCTTCAAAATTAATGATATCTTCAATTCTGAATTATTGTGCGCATTAATTGAATTGATAATAGCATTAATTCTTCAGTTGAATTAATGTACACTTTAATTGAATTAATGATCTCTTCAAATGAATTAATGATATCAACAATTGAATTGATGCGCGCTACAATTCAATTGAAGAAAGCAATAATTGATATAATGCGCATTAAATCAATTGATGAGAGCAAATAATTGTATTGATGCGCGCATTAATTAATTTGATGAGAGCAATGATTGATTTAATGAACGCATTAATTCAATTATTGCTCTCTTCAATTGAATTAATGATATCTTTAAATCAATTGAAGAGAGCAATAATTCTTTTAGAGAGAGCAACTAAATAATCAAAGATATCTTCAATTCAACATATCCACAATTGAATTAATGATCTCTTTAATTGAATTGTTGCTCGCTTTAAAAGATTTGATGCCTGCGTTAATTCCTTATACAAAAACATTGTAAATAATTAAAGATATCTTCAATTGAATTAAAGAGATCAAATTATTTATACTGAGCTCTAAATTACTGTAAATGTATTACATTTGGCTGTGTATTCTATTTAGCGCCTTTGGCGGAATGCAGCTTACGCTAAATCAAGTACATCGCTAAATGCCATCCGTAAATCTAGATGTTTAAAGTAATTCAGGAATGCGCTAAATCAAATCTACGCTAACTTGTTGAAAAAATTATTTCCGCCAAATATCGTACACGCCAAATATAATATGTTTACAGTATTACGAGCAATATGTCTATGAAATTGATGCCGTCATCAATTGAATTGAACAGAGCAATAATTGAATTAATGCGCGCATCAAATCTATTATTGCTCTCATTAATTCAATTGATGCTGTCATCAATTGAATTGAAGAGAGCAATAATTGAATTAATGCAAGCATTAAATCAATTATTGCTCTCTTTAATTCAATTCATGCGTGCATTAATTCATTGATGAGAACAATAACTGAATTGAAGCGCACATTAATTCATTTGATGAGAGCAATAATTGATTTAATACACGCATTAATTCAATTAAAGAGAGCAGTAATTGAATTGATGATATCTTCAAATACTTGAAGATACAATGTATCTTCAATTATTTGAGTTTATGTTAATTTGGTGCTCCAACCCATGTGGCAATATTGTAAAATTAGAATTTGTAACAATAATGTCAATAGCGATAAATTTGTGTTGTCAAGGGCAACCACAATACTTAAAAGTTTGATCTCTCAAAATACTGAGCAGACATTTCCAAATAACCAGTCATTTGAGTCACGACCTTTGACTTGAAAACCTATCTTCAGGGGTAATAACAATAGTGTCAAAACCGTGCAATTCAATTGATTGCAAGAGTTATGTTTCTTTGCCTGAACAAATACTTGTTCTGTTCATTTCAATAACAGGACTTAACTCATAGTGAGTTAAGTCGGATTAATGTCTATCATCAAAAGAGTTCGCTAGATATTGAGCAGACAACATTTTCTTATGTCCAGAGTACTTTGACCTCAAAATCAATAGGGGTCATCTAGCTGTTAGGATGTACCCGTGTACAATGACCCAGATTTTGATGTCTGTCAAGCAAAGGGTCCTAAAGATATTTAGCAAACAATATCTAGTTTGACCCTTGATCTTAAATTCAAAACAGAGGACATCTATTTGGGGGGGGGGGGGGGGGGGGGGGGGGGGAACCAATGTACCAAATTTAATATCAGTCGAGCAGAGGTTTCCCAAGATCTTGTTACCTCAAAATCAAAAGGAGACATCTACTTCTAAAGGGAAACCAGGAGTACCAAGTTTGATGTCTGTCAAGCAAAACGTTCTAAAGATATTGAATGGACAACACTTGGTCGATCCCAAACTTGACAGTGGCTGTATGTGAAAGAATATGTGGTTGCCTATGTAGACCTTTTCTGGGTACTTCTGTTCCAATGACTTATTCGTGCCAATATCTGAACCGACGAGACACATACTATAAGTTGTAGAACTTAAGTTTGTTTATTGATGCGGAATAACTAGAAATATTTAAAGTTAAAGCTAGTGATGTCTAGAGCTACGCAAGTGATTTTCTCTCTCGTATAAATGAAAGACAAACAAAGGAGACTAGAGCAAGATGTTGATAGATATACTTTCATTCATCATAGCAATGTCCTCCTTTTTCATGGTTATGGCCATCATTAAAAATATTTTTGTTTGATGTACTCCGACCCACATTTTTCAAGGTGGGTCGGTAGGTAGGGCTTTGTTTTAACCTCATGAAAATTTCTAATATTTTCTTTTAAATGAAATTTCAAATTGCTGAAAAAAATTATCGGGTAGGAGCAAATTTGATGGGTCGGTCGGAGTACATCAAACAAATCAATTTTTATTTTTGGTCTAAGGTATTAAAACGAGAGAGAAAAAATCACCCTATGCATATAATGTAAGATTTATGTTTTATGACACATTTATACACACATATTTCTGCAGAACTTCAATATTACAGAACTTCAGCATTACACTTGTACAATAAAAATGGTATGACAGAGGTTTATGATGCATTATCCTGGCTTTTTGGATTTCTTCTTAACTCCTTTTGATGGACCAAATATCTTAAATGTTGTCCTACAAATTCAAAGATAAGGAATTACACAACCTTAAGCAACTTTAGATTACAACTTCCATACTGTACACAACATAATTTTGGCATATGAAAATATTTGGCATATTTTCCGGAAAATAAATTGATATTATTATGGTTCTAGTTATAGTTTCTTCCTATACATTGACATTTGACTATTTTCACATAATGCACAGATTGATCACTATTTCTTTTGTGTATCTTTACTTTTTTTGCCTCGTTCAAATTTTTTATATAGAGTAAACTGAGACAACTCTGATGCTATAGAAAAATATTTGCAGAACTTGAGATTACGAACTTGCCATTAAGCCCTGGAACCATTATACTGAATATGGATAATTAACGAAATTTACCTCTAATTAATGATTGTTCTAAAAATTCAAAGACATTTGATAAACACAAATGTTATGAGTTATCATTCAATTTTGATCTGACATTATGTATACCACTGTTAGAAATATCCCAAACAATCAATATAAGCAGCACATTCAGAGTAATCCCCCTTTGCTCCATTGAAAAATAAATATGGATTGAAAAAATATTTTAAGTCAGCATAAAGTTACATTTTCGCTTTTGGGTTGTGCACTATTTGTTAAAACCATGACTACTATCTTAACATAGCATACTCTAAATGTAACATTATCAAATAAACGTAAATCTATACCCTAACCATTACTTCTTTTTTGTAGAGAAATCTACACAGGGAGTGGTAGTATTATTGTGAAGATACTTTTAGTTTTTGGCAGGATTTATAATTCAAATCATGTATTATCAAATGGAAATTTTGGGGCTTTAATTTTTAGCAAATAAAAAACTCAAACCAAAATTCTAAATTTCCAGTCCCCCAAATTACTCTATATACATTTTTGAAGCATTTTTAGCAAGTTGTATCATCAATAAAAATGAAAAAAAAATTGTCAATACTTACTGACAAGTTCCACAAATTGGACTGAATGCACAAAATACTAGGGAAAAAAAATAAAAATTATATAATCTAAAGAATGTATTCAAAATATATTTATTCTATTGTGAATTATGATATTGGTAAATAATCTGTAACAGAGTATAAACTACGATCTCGTTGAAACCAGATCTTTGTATCACCTACTTTGTAAATTTATATTGATGTGTATATGCTGCATGGAAGCTTGTAACTTGTTTACGATAATTTGGTAACAAGTATTGCTTTTAACCAGACTATCAAAATTAGATCTATAAATGTATAATGTTACAATAAATTAGATATATTATAAATGTATAATGCTACACTAGATTAGATCTATAAATGTATAATGCTACACTAGATTAGATCTATAAATGTAGAATGCTACACTAGATTAGATCTATAAATGTAGAATGCTACACTAGATTAGATCTATAAATGTATAACGATACACTAAATTAGATCTATATATAATGCTACACTACATTAGATCTATAAATGTAGAATGCTAAACTAGATAGATCTATAAATGTAGAATGCTAACACTAGATTAGATCTATAAATGTATAATGCTACACTAAATAAGATCTATAAATGTAGAATGCTACACTAAATTAGATCTATATATAACGCTACACTAGATTAGATCTATAAATGTATAACGCTACAATAAATGAGATCTATAAATGTATAACGCTACAATAAATGAGATCTATAAATGTAGAATGCTACACTAAATTAGATCTATATATAACGCTACACTAAATTAGATCTATATATAACGCTACACTAGATTAGATCTATAAATGTAAAATGCTACACTAAATTAGATCTATAAATGTATAACGCTACACTAGATTAGATCTATAAATGTATAACGCTACACTAAATTAGATCTATAAATGTATAACGCTACACTAGATTAGATCTATAAATGTAGAATGCTACACTAGATTAGATCTATAAATGTATAACGCTACACTAAATTAGATCTATAAATATATAACGCTACACTAGATAAGATCTATAAATGTATAACGCTACACTACATTAGATCTATAAATGTATAATGCTACACTAAATTAGATCTATAAATGTAGAATGCTACACTAAATTAGATCTATATATAATGCTACACTAGATTAGATCTATAAATGTATAACGCTACACTAGATTAGATCTATAAATATATAACGCTACACTAGATTAGATCTATATATAACGCTACACTACATTAGATCTATAAATGTAGAATGGTACACTAGATTAGATCTATATATAACACTACACTAAATTAGATCTATAAATGTAAAATGCTACACTACATTAGATCTATAAATGTAGAATGCTACACTAAATTAGATCTATATATAATGCTACACTAGATTAGATCTATAAATGTATAACGCTACACTAGATTAGATCTATAAATATATAATGCTACACTAGATTAGATCTATATATAACGCTACACTACATTAGATCTATAAATGTAGAATGGTACACTAGATTAGATTTATATATAACACTACACTAAATTAGATCTATAAATGTATAATGCTACACTACATTAGAACTATAAATGTAGAATGCTACACTAAATTAGATCTATAAATGTAGAACACTACACTAGATTAGATCTATAAATGTATAACGCTACACTAAATTAGATCTATAAATGTATAACGCTACACTAGATTAGATCTATAAATGTATAATGCTACACTAAATAAGATCTATAAATGTAGAATGCTACACTAGATTAGATCTATAAATGTATGCTACACTAAATTAGATCTATAAATGTAGAATGCTACACTAGATTAGATCTATAAATGTAGAACGCTACACTAGATTAGATCTATAAATGTTAAATGCTACACTAGATTAGATCTATAAATGTATAACGCTACACTAAATCAGATCTATATATGTATAACACTACACTAGATTAGATCTATAAATGTATGCTACACTAGATTAGATCTATAAATGTATAATGCTACACTAAATTAGATCTATAAATGTAGAATGCTACACTAGATTAGATCTATAAATGTATAACGCTACACTAGATTAGATCTATAAATGTATAACGCTACACTACATTAGATCTATAAATGTATAACGCTACACTAAATTAGATCTATAAATGTAGAATGCTACACTAGATTAGATCTATAAATGTAGAATGCTACACTAGATTAGATCTATAAATGTATAACGCTACACTAAATTAGATCTATAAATGTATAATGTTACACTAGATTAGATCTATAAATGTAGAATGCTAAACATACTTGAGAGGCATACTGAACACACATATCCAACGTCAATGAGATTCCGGTGACAAAAACAGGCAGCTCTGTAGTCTACCTGGACTTTTGGGGGCAGGGTCAATTTCGGTCTTTCTAAGGGGTCAGGGAGGAATACCCACTGCAATGTAATAGTCCAGAGCATAATAAAATATAACTAAACATTTTAAGTTGGTTAGGTGAACTTAGGTCCAGCCTGTTTAGAAAAAGTTTAAATCAGTAATTGAATAAATATTGTACAAACCAGCAAATATTGCAACAGTCCTTTCATCTGAGGAATCTTGAGATAAATGCCTCCTGTTATATCACATGCCTATAAATATATAAATAATACAAACATTACCAGTTTCAGCTTCCTCTCATAGTGTATGATTACCCCCCCCCCCCCTATTTTTTTGTCTACTTGGAAAAACAGTTCTTAAATTGTTGATTGATATTTTTTTTTACATAAAATAATGACTCAAGAATTTTATTCTTAAAAAATCTTGGAAGAAAGATACAACAATAAGAGTGTTTCACCTGCTGTAGCAAGCCAGAGTCATTGTCAAGAACACAAGCATCAATAACCACATTCTGCAAATAGTACAAGAAATAAAAGTAACACATCTTTTCACAATAATTAATAGGTATGTAATTATATTTCATCTACATTACTTAAAATGTGAAGTCCTAAACAAACCTGTTTCTGGGCTGTGAAAACAGCATTCATTAAGTTCATGTACTGTTCTGTATTGTCCTCAGAGCCTTTTATAACCTACAAAACGAAGAACACGTAGTTTGTTGACAATTGTATTTGAGAAAGAGGGTGGCTATTATTATGACAATGACTGAGTTTCTAGATTACTGTCAGTGCTTTATCATCCATAACAATGCGAAACCTACCAGAATTCGACTTGACAGAATTCCTGATTCTTCATGACTTTTCTCGGTTTTGTTGATATCTTATTTGGTTAAGAACCATACTGTACAAACAAATCTGTCAAATCAAAGGTAACTAACCATACAACATTATTAGTGCTGCTTTCAAAATTTCTTATTAAGCATTGAAATTTTGAAGACAGCTTGCTGAAGGAGGGAGAAACTGATTCATACTGTTTCAGTAATTTTAATGATAAAATGTGGTGAAGTAGAATAAATCATAAAAAAAATAAAATGAAGAGCAATGTGTTCAATAGATAATCATTCATTCATCAATAAAATGATACAAACAACTACCATTCTCCTTGTCCTATAATTACTCAATAAAATATGCTGAACCAGTGGCAAGGATACAACACAAAGCCATTGTCAGGGCACCTGCTATCAGGGATTCTGGATAGAGTTGACCATTCATACCTGTCAATGATGAAATTTAGTATATACTAGAGAGTATGTACTGATGAAATTTAGTATATACATGTACTAGAGAGTATGTACTGATGAAATTTAGTATATACATGTACTAGAGAGTATGTACTGATGAAATTTAGTATATACTAGCGAGTATGTACTGATGAAATTTAGTATATATACTAGAGAGTATGTACTGATGAAATTTAGTACATATACTAGAGAGTATGTACTGATGAAATTTAGTATATACTAGAGAGTATGTACTGATGAAATTTAGTATATACTAGAGAGTATGTACTGATGAAATTTAGTATATACTAGAGAGTATGTACTGATGAAATTTAGTATATACATGTACTAGAGAGTATGTACTGATGAAATTTAGTATATACTAGAGAGTATGTACTGATGAAATTTAGTATATACATGTACTAGAGAGTATGTACTGATGAAATTTAGTATATACATGTACTAGAGAGTATGTACTAGAGAGTATGTACTGATGAAATTTAGTATATACTAGAGAGTATGTACTGATGAAATTTAGTATATACATGTACTAGAGAGTATGTACTGATGAAATTTAGTATATACATGTACTAGAGAGTATGTACTGATGAAATTTAGTATATACTAGAGAGTATGTACTGATGAAATTTAGTATATACATGTACTAGAGAGTATGTACTGATGAAATTTAGTGTATACTAGTGAGTATGTACTGATGAAATTTAGTATATACATGTACTAGAGAGTATGTACTGATGAAATTTAGTATATACTAGAGAGTATGTACTGATGAAATTTAGTATATACATGTACTAGAGAGTATGTACTGATGAAATTTAGTATATACATGTACTAGAGAGTATGTACTGATGAAATTTAGTATATACTAGAGAGTATGTACTGATGAAATTTAGTATATACATGTACTAGAGAGTATGTACTGATGAAATTTAGTATATACTAGAGAGTATGTACTGATGAAATTTAGTATATACATGTACTAGAGAGTATGTACTGATGAAATTTAGTATATACTAGTGAGTATGTACTGATGAAATTTAGTATATACATGTACTAGAGAGTATGTACTGATGAAATTTAGTATATACTAGAGAGTATGTACTGATGAAATTTAGTATATACATGTACTAGAGAGTATGTACTGATGAAATTTAGTATATACATGTACTAGAGAGTATGTACTGATGAAATTTAGTATATACTAGAGAGTATGTACTGATGAAATTTAGTATATACTAGCGAGTATGTACTGATGAAATTTAGTATATACATGTACTAGAGAGTATGTACTGATGAAATTTAGTATATACTAGAGAGTATGTACTGATGAAATTTAGTATATACTAGAGAGTATGTACTGATGAAATTTAGTATATACATGTACTAGAGAGTATGTACTGATGAAATTTAGTATATACTAGAGAGTATGTACTGATGAAATTTAGTATATACTAGCGAGTATGTACTGATGAAATTTAGTATATACATGTACTAGAGAGTATGTACTGATGAAATTTAGTATATACTAGAGAGTATGTACTGATGAAATTTAGTATATACTAGAGAGTATGTACTGATGAAATTTAGTATGTACTAGAGAGTATGTACATGTCAAATAACTGTCTATAATAATAATAATATCCTTTATTTATACAGGATTGCACAATTAGTTGTATAAACTAGTTTACATTGTGGTCCTGTCTATAACATATATACGTGTCTTCAGATTCAGTTGGTTTTGTAGTTGCTACTAAGACAAGTCACATCCAGTTCCTATATATAGTCAGTCATAAAAGTAATTTTGAAAATTTTATCCAAGATTTACTTTTGAAACACCACTAAATGTAGTTCATTTTAACTTAACCTGTATTTCACAGCTTTGACCTTCTAATTTACTGCCTCTAGTTTAGTTCAATACTTATGACCATTAAGTTGCAAACACATATCCAACCAAAAACTATAATCTCCTGATTTCATTACAAACTAACAATTCTCTATAAGACTTTTCACTCCCTCTTCAATTTGTTTGTCGACTTGATTGAACAGTTCATATTTTCCATCATTCACCTCTGCTACACCATCTGAGTCTGGCAGATCGGGGGTTGGGGGGACATTTTTGGGATATAGAAATACACTGCAAAGAAACGTATGTGCCGTAATTAATATTAGTAATTTAATATGCAGTTGCCATCCTTTAATTAGTACATTTACATAAAATATATCTTTTATATTTACCTAAAAGAATTAATGTTTTTTTGTATATGAGCAATATATCAAAATATAAAACACATGTGTTTAATCTAAAAGTTTTCTCTCATTTCAAGGAATTTCGCATGTAGTGGCTCATGAATGTTATTTCATGACGAGTTGAAAATTTACAAACTCTGAACATATTCCAAGGGCTCTTTAATATTTTCTGTTTCTTAAATGAGAAACCTCAATACTCAATCACCAACACAAATGAAATTTTTACTTACCTTTGATCAGAGTGGGCAGCTATTACGGCCAGTTTGTTGGAATGATTCATCATTAAGTGAGAGTGAGCAAACACCATAACAGAATCTAAACACTCTGTCAACGTCATCTAATAATGTAAACCATGCCAAAAAATACAATAGATGTAATGTACGCATGTCATTGTAAGTAACTTATCATTAAAACGTTTCTGCAAGTCTGGTTTTTATTTTTAAATCTCAAACAAGTAAAGCAAATATGTGGGGTGTGAGTGTGTGTGCCGAACACCAGGCCTACCTTCTGTTGGGCCTTCGTGTGAGAGGAAGGCTTTTGACCCCACCATACTGGATTGGTATCTAGAATAACTATCAACTGACTTCTCACATTCTCTGAAAAGAAAATATGACTAAAATTGAGGATATACTGAGCTTTATAACGTCCAAAACAATCTTTAATTGCCCAAGTTACCTGTCATTTTTCAAGCCTCAAACATCAACTTCCAGTAGCATGTTCTACTTTCATTTTCTTTCGCAACATCAATGCATTCAATGATTTATTCGTAGATTTTACAATGATGATTATGCAACCTCTGGAGATGAATTAAAAATCTTTATTTTGATATAAATGATTCTATCATGATATTATATGCATATATTCAAAAACAATATCCTTTTATTAAAACTTCGATTACTAAACAAAATCTAAACGCGGCACGATATGATTAACATTTCTCATTTTGTGTACTTTCAGTTTCAGAGCTGATGCAAACATGGACAGAGATTCTCTGAGAGAAGGTATGCATATTTTGGGGATATGTACATTATACATTAATAAGGATGACGACATTATTAGTGCTCAAATTTTCCTCGGCGAACCCTTTGGATATGCAGGCGTACATTTTGATCGATTGTATTTTAGTAACATATTTTGGGACAACATATCGTGTATTTTCATAAGATTTTCTATAATCTTTATATAAATCCATATTTTAAGGGACACTGAAATCTTAAATAAACATAACAATATTTATTCCCACAAAGTACAACATTTAAAGTTTGTTCTGTTAGTTTAAACGTAGCTGAACATGACCCTATTCTCTTTAGAGAAGGAGACAAGAACATCATATATCCACATATAGATAGAATGTTCTATCGTTAAAATGATAATGTCCTACGGACCCCCTGTCCCGAGACACAGTTAGATTATTCTAACTAATCCACATAGTCCGAAATATCTGACGTTTTCCTGGCTTTTTTTTATGATTTTGATATTTACCATTCCTGGCACGGTAAATATCAAAATCATTAAAAAGCCAGAAAAATGTCAGATAGTTTGGACTAATATCCACATGGATGTAGGTTATATACCTGTCCACTTCTCGAAAGAGAAAAGGCATCTCTCCATCTGTAGTGAGAATTAAATGTATTGGACTGCAGGGCTCACACTGGACCAAAATTTTGTGTCGCAACCTGGCGCGCGTGCATCGACTCATACTGTTTATCTATATTTATCTATATTTCATGTATATTATTCAAGAGGGCATATACAACATATCATATATATGTCTCTGATTATTCTTACAACACATCTTTGTTCAGATTTTATCATAAATCACTATATGATATTGTATTTCAGCAGATTGCTTATCAGTCAGTCTAGATGACATTGCAACACAATCATGGTTTTATTTTTAAATATTGTTGTTGGCTAAGTTGATTCAATTCTATTTCATACCAGCTGGGGAAAAAAATAGGGAGTATTCCATAGCCTATAACTGGCTACATTGAATAAAGACAATAAAGAGTTTCTATATGTTTATTAATCATGTTAGTAGTGCAAATGACATATAATACTCATCATTAACATTAAATTTGCAGTCTATAAAAAGTCACTGATGACAAAGATACTGAAGATTAATTACTGTAATACATAACACATCATCATAGTTTCACAACATCACATTCTTCAAAGAATTCACTGAAGAATCCTGTTTTCATCTTGAAATCTTGAATGGCAAGGCAGTCCTTTAGTAAATATCATCATGTTGTAGAGAAGGGAACTCGGGAAGTCTGAAATAAATTTTTAAATGGCTTAAGATGATGTGAAGTCAAAAGATGACAGCATAGCAATGTCAGAAAAACCTACAATTTTGCGTTTCCTCATGGCCATTTTCCATATAGATCAAACCAAAGACCTAAAGAATGATACAGTTTCCCCAACATTCCCCCATTTTTAAACTATACTACCGTCAAATGGATTAGAAAATGTAGCTGAACATTCAATAATTTAATTTTCTAGATGAAATTGTTTTTGTACCGACAAATTAAATTTTATATGTTTTTATTGACAAATAAAAACAAATTACATTTGTATTGATAAATATCTTCCATTAACTAGCTTGTGTGCATAATCACACGCTTTTTATTCCCCCCAGTCTAAAACAGGTACCTCCCCAGTAAGCTACACAGAATACTTTATTTCTATTTTCATTACGATATGTAAGCAACTCGCACGTGTAAAGTTCATTTCATTCACACCTACCTGCACACAGAGGATCAACCCTTTGTCTTGTGTAAACTGCTAAATAAACAAGACACCACTACGTCTATTGTTCATGCGGCAGGGTATCCACATTCTGCACAGGTAAAACAGCCCTGAGGCTGTTTGGATGCCAACAGCTGAAATCCAAGATGGCGCCGCGATTTCTAAAATACGAAATGTCCGTGTCGCATTTCCGGAATTTCTGTCTCATTTTTCCTGAAAAATCGCAAAATGCGACAAATGCGATAGGCAGCGTGAGCCCTGGACTGGAAGTCGAACTGAGGACCCCTGTAATATTACTAGTGTAGCAGTCAGCCGGATTCGATCGTGGATGGCGAGATAGCGCAGTTGGTAGAGCACTTGACTAGAGATTCAAGGGGTCCGGGTTCGAATCCCTGTCTGGTCCGTTGCATTTTCTCCCTACCTGTTACATTTGGTGCCGTAAACCATCCCCTGGAACTGACAGGAAAAAATGCCTGCCAGGAAATAAAAATCCTGCCAGGGTTGATGTCTTCAAGTATGAAGACATTTAAGGAGGGAGAAATGTAGCAATTAGACAGGTTCGATTGCTGGTGGCCAGATAACTCAATTGGTAGAGAACCTGATTAGAGATTCAGGGGGCCTGGATTTTGCATTTTCTTTCTTCCTTTTACACTAGAGTGGGAACTGCTACCACTGATCTATCCAAATTAATGCCCACAGTTCATTTGTTCATCATATCTCATTGATGTAATAGAATGTTCTATACATAAATGGATATAAATGTCCCAAGGTCCAAGTTAATGATGAGAGAGGATAAGGCTGCGAGCTAGATTGTTCGTATGAAGTGTAGCCCTATATGACTGGGTAAAAGTACCAATTAAATCTGTACCTTAGAGGAAGATGATATATAATAGATAATAAATACTTTGTTTTGTAGGTATATCATCTTATTTCAAGACACTGGTCAAGGAGGACCCAAGTCTCTCAACAGCTGTGGCAGCCATTAAAACTTTATTACACTTCCTCGAAAATAATAAAAGTAGGTATATAAATGTTTAATTATGAATGATTGATTCTGTAAGAGGATTTTTACCTAAATATAAAGTCTGTTTACTCTCCAAAACAAATTCACTTGAAAAGAGTAGAATGTCATGAAATATTTTATGGAACACTACACCATAGCACTCTAGCATACATGTCATAAACTTATCTTATCTTATCATGTCATGCAGATGAGAAAAGGACTTGCAGCAATGTATAAACAGGATTTTTGTCTAATTTCATGCAATTAGATAGTACATTTAAAAAGTAAATTTCATTTTTGAAAATAGAAGAGGGTATGAAGTTATGAACTGCAATGCTTTACACTTTACACTACTACTCTAGTGTGTTAGCGCCTCATAAAAGTATGCCAGAGCGACTCGTTGCAGTTCATAACCTTATTACATGCTTCATGAAATATGCCAGCATGAAGCGCTGCATTTCATACTGTCATTTATATTAAAAAATGAAATTTATTTTTGAATTTACAACCTATTTTTATTTCTGTTGGAATTCCCAGCTGTTAAAATAGACGTGCTATATTTATCAAGATCTATATATGCATTTTTCTCAGCACATTCATAAGGAAATCGCTATGATTACAATAAAAGGGAAAAACATTGGAAGGGTGAATTCATATACTTTGATTTCATACTTCACACTAAAGTACATAATTATATATATAACACTGTCATGGTGTGAAAATTATAATTGAGGAATTTCAGCAATAATTACAGGTTTATATATGCATTTATCACAGTTCCACTACATTGCCATGTATTTGCAAACCTGGTGCCCTTATTTTTCTTCAAAATATTCTCTTCAAGTCAATGAAAAATGAAAGTACTGTGAGTATGTGTTGCCCTATCTGTGTCGATGTTTACATTTTCCCATTTCTGCAGTTGAAACTTTGGCTGAAATGAGAGACAGGCTAAAGGAGGCAATACAGATATTGACCGAAACAGACAGCAGCACTACTTCTATCTCCTCTGCTGGAGAGCTCTTCCTCCGCTTCATAACCCTCACGAGTTTGGAACACCCAGTAAGGAACTTCAGCATGTAATAAAGTTATACACTGTACTATAATGAGAAAATCGCCCAGACTTGTTTTAGCTTTAGTAAACTACACTTTAGTGCTGTATTGAACTGTTATATGTCTCATATATGTCTCTTGTAATTATAAATGTTCTTTGTAAAACACTGTCCCTTGTGGGCCCCATGATTAAGATTTTTGATAGGAATTAAAAGTTTTAAATGAAATGACTACATAGTAATTTTCTACAATTTTGATAAAAAAAATATCAGAGTATGGTAAGTTTGAAAATGAATCCAATTCTGACCTCTAACCTCAGGGATTTATCTATGTTCTTTTTACTACCGGTAAAGGGTACCTTTCCCCCTTTGACAACAAATTGGATATTTCAGCTTTCATAGGTAAAAATTTCCCTTCAGAAACTACACAAATTTGTATGAGAATTTTAACAAAAAATCATTTAATTTTATATATCATATTAATTTAATTCTAAATCATCTTCCATAATATAATAATAATATTTCAAAGTCTCACAATATAGACAATAATCAGCTGTCAATCAATTTATACGTCCTTTTTGATATTTTATAATCTGAGGATGTATCTCTTCAATCCCCTCCCCTGGAAACTCAAGACTGCATTCTTAAATAAAATTCCCCTTAAATATGAAATAGGTAGTAACATCTAAAAGCTGGATAAAACCCTGAACCTTCTTTCATGAGAGACCAGAGGAGGGGTGGGAGAGGACGTCCCATAACCCCACCGGACAAGGATACCTAAGGGGACTGCAAGAACTAACCTGCTTCATTTATTTAGTTCATAATTATCAGAAGGCAGCAAATCAAACCCTGGTAAAGGCTTGTGCATGTCAGTCCATTACACAACTATAGAGACTGATGATCCTTTTTATTGATAAAGAACTTAAAAGTGTTACTTTGAGCCATTTTGGTGTCTGTGCAATCCCCCCCCCCCCCCCCCCCCCCCCCCCCCATCAAGCTGTATACTGGTACATTGTTTTTACATATATATGTTATAATAGGGGCATTTGGTTTGCAGCTTTCATTGGTAAATTGAAATGGGAGTCACGTTAATAACAAATATATTCTCATCAAAACTTAGGGAATGATATTGATCTATCACAGAAGAGAAATGTCATGTTACAGTATGTCCTGATAATACATATTCCTAAATAGACCTTGTTGTACCCGGAGGCACATAGGACAAAGACTAGAGATTTCCACACTCCTCTATCTTGAGCTCCCCCTGGCTTTGATTCCATCTTAACATCCATGTTGTTTTGAACAGCCCTTCCTCCTTTTTCTTTTAGGGGTCCATCTGAGTGTCACTCTTGTTATGTCATTGGTTGGTTTTCTTAAGATGTAGCCAATCAAATGCAATCAATATTTTCTCAGCATTGTCCTCATATCTGTTGATTTTGTCATATTGTGTAAATTTTGATTGTTCATTTTTGTAGGCCAATTATTCTTAAGGTGTCCTTAGATAAACTTTAGATATAATTCATGCTTCAGATTATGTTAATGTGTCTTTTTTCTTATCTCGTGTCTCATTCTCCCGCTGTATTGCAGAACATTCAAGATTGCCAGAGAATATTGGTAGAAAGAGGAAACCTTTTCCTAAGCAAAATCAAGAACTCTCGGCAGAAAATTGCTAAACAAGCCCAGCAATTTATTAGAGATGGAACGGTAAGACAAAGCAAGGACAAGTTAATTTATTTCAGCTTCAGATAAAACACCAGAATGTAAATAACTGTCAGATAAAACACCAGAATGTAAATAACTGTCAGATAAAACACCAGAATGTAAATAACTGTCAAATTCATTTTACAGACCATCTTGACACATTCAAAGTCGAGAGTTGTTCTACAAGTTTTAAAGGAAGCCCAACAGAGCAACAAACGATTCCATGTTTATGTGACAGAATCTCGACCCAACAAATCAGGGTCAGTTCATTTTCTTACAGCTGTGTACTTGTATCAAAGTAGATGTCACTAGATTATAAAGAGTTACTACCCCTGAGTCGTGCGTGTTTGGTTTGTGTTAAAATCAGAGTTGTAACCAAGACTTTAAGTAGATGGCAATATTAAAGGGAATTGTGGATCTGGGGTGTTTTATACTGCATGTTATTAACGGAAAGTCTAAGAAGTGCGGAATATCAGTCTGATTAAAACCAGCCCCCCTTCTCCTATCGTCTGACGACGATAGGAGAAGGGGGGCTGGTTTTAATCAGACTGTGCGGAATATGTAACTGAATTGGTGAGGAAAGTACTCTAAGAATTGTAGAAAGTCAAAACTCCTCATGCTAAAATGAAATCTCTAGTAATTGGCCTCATCCAGACATGGGGTAATGGTAATGTGTAATGGTAATGCATTGTAATCATTACATTTTTTTTTAAAGTAATGGGGTGTAATGCACCCATTTCTGAATTACAAGCAATTGTAATGTAATGCATTACTTCCATAAAAATGCCAGTAATGACCATTACTTTTCAGTTACATTTGAATTACATATCATTTCTTATTTCATGCAATTATCAAAGTTTTTCTTTTCAATGAAAGTGATTAATAATTTTTAAAACATGATACATTAAAAATACATTCTTCAAATAAAAACATATTTCTTTTTTTAATGTGTTCATTCAATGGTCATTTATGAATAATTCAATTGATTTTTTAATGGAAATTTTTAATAAAAACTTATGAAATGAATTGAAGGACTTTAGGTAAATATTTTAAATTTCATCTAAGTGATATGAGATCAGAGACAATATGTTACTTAATTATGTTAATACAAGTATTGCAGGCAAGTTTTCAGACCAGAACGCTGCTCTCTGACTGACAATACTTTTGAAAAAATGCAACTATAATGTGTAAAATAACAAATATACTTATTCACAATCTGATTTAAAAGTTAACTTCAAATAAATTGTGTTCATAAATTTTCTTTGTATTTTTTTTTTTTTTGTAATGTGTAATGTAATTCATTACTTTAGCAAAGTAATTGTAATTTAATTAATTACTTATATAAATGAAAGTAATGGTAATTGTAATGGTGAAAATTCCAATGTAATTGTAATTTAATGCATTACATTTTAAAGTAATTGACCCCAGGTCTGGCCTCATCATACTTGTTCATTTACTAGTATACCTATTTAATGAACAACTTTTCTTGATCTTCTTCAGTCTGGAAACATACGATGAACTGCAGAAAATGGAGATCCCTGTTACACTCGTTTTGGATGCTGCAGTTGGGTAATTCTTTAAAAATTCTGTTATTGATAAAATAGTTAACCAAGTTTGAACTCAAAATACGACAGTATCTAGATTGTATTGATTGCAAGTATGATAAGTGATACAGTTGTAAGTTATATTTGTCAATAATTTGAAATGATTCAGAGTGTGGCATATGTTTAATAGTGTTGTTAAGCAAATATTACTCTAGTAATTTCTATTTGTTACTTTTATATAGTTAATGATCAAGTTAGTACAGTAGGTCTTTTGACTTTTATCTTACAAATGATACTAAATTTACTATAAGTACTACTACTACAAAATAACGGAAAAACTAATAAATCTTAAATTATTAAAATTGTGATTCATGTCATATCACGTGTGTATCATGAAGTGTATCATATTGTAAGGCAGCCATTGGTACTCCGACCAACGCATTCAAAATGTAGATGATGAATCTAAATACATGTATTGATTCAGATGATTAGGTTTCCCTTATTTCAATTCAAGAATAGTCGAGGAATTCTTACATGAATGATTTCTTTTGTCTAAATGACAGATATGTAATGGAGAAGGTAGACATGGTTTTGGTGGGAGCAGAAGGCGTGGTGGAGAGTGGAGGCATAATTAACAAGGTGATTAATTAACAGAGGAATGGAGTAAACAAAAAACATGAACCGAGAAAGAAAAGTCTTAGACTTAATTTTGATGGTGAAGTTTGGTGTTTCTTTATTTTATCTGTATTCTTTTCTCCAGTTTTGGACAAAGAACACAAAAGTATCAGTCTGTGTTTATAGCAGAGTTGTGACAATGTTGTCCTTAGCTTATAATATGGCTTGGATTTCTCAAAAACAAAATTCAGACTTAATTTGGAGTTTTCTTTTATTTGAGCAGTCGAAATTTGAGCAAAATCTCTGACTTAAGTCCAAGTTTCAACTGTTTGAGAAATCCAGACCTGATGTTTGGGTATCAATGGTATCTCAAGAACTGTTTGAGATTTAGCATTGACATTAATGATTATACCCTCCACAGACAAAGTTTAGGGGTACATAGGAATCACCATGTCCATCTTGCCTGCTTGTCTCTTCATCTGCTATTTTCGTTTCGGTGTAAACTTTGTAATAGACAGACAGTTAGAAGCTTATATAAACTTTGTAATAGACAGACATTTAGAAGTTATATAAACTTTGTAATAGACAGACAGTTAGAAGCTCATATAAACTTTGTAATAGACAGACATTTAGAAGCTTATATAAACTTTGTAATAGACAGACATTTAGAAGCTTATATAAACTTTGTAATAGACGGACATTTAGAAGCTCATATAAACTTTGTAATAGACAGACATTTAGAAGCTCATATTTGTCATAAAGCTTTAATTGATTCTAGCCAGATGGTGTTTCATGACCTGACTCAAGATCATTAAGCCAAAGTCACTGGTAAAGAAAAGTTTTGAATATATAACTAGGGGAAACAATAGCTCATACTTGTCACAATGGTTGCTTTTAATAGATGGTGTCATGACTCTGACCAAGGTCATTTGGCCAAGGTTAAATAGAATCATAGTTTGGCTTGTTAAAACATAATGCTTCAATTGTAGCAGTTTGTGCAAATGGGGCATTCAAGTACGCTGTATTTCAAATACAGTCCTCCACTTTGGGTGAGCCATTCAGAGGGTAATATTCCCATTGGGACATATCTGATTACAAGACAACCGTTGAAGTGTTTAGGATAGGCAGAGCAGTGGCATTCAAAAATTATTTGTCCATAATTTTTTGTTCATATTTGGTAAAATTGTAGTGTAGAGGACCCAAATATGTTGGGGGGGGGGGGGGGGGGGTGTCTTGTCATTGTAGGAAGATATGTTGGAGGGGGGGGGGGGGTGGGTGTCTTGTCATTGTAGGAAGTTCTGTACATGGAAATGTTATCTCCCCTGAAAGTCAGTGAAAACATTACATTAATTCCCATTAAATTCTACTTGATATTAATTTGTCTGAAATTTACAGACTATAGGAAATAGATATCCTTTCAGTAATTTTTCTGTATCTTCAAGAGTTTGTGATTTAGACAAAAATACAGTCTATAATACACTGTACATGAAAAATTATCCCCAGTGTGCCTGTGGAGCGATATTGAACTTTGTGCACTTCCACTACTATAACTGCTTTTTAATATCATATAATATACAATGTCATGTACTTCAATGGTACGTACTTCAATGCTTGTCAATATTTAAAATGTCCTGAAAAATATACAAGTCAAAATTCTAATTATATATCGTTCAAGTCAACAAAGAATTTGTAGAAAATTTGAGAGCCTCAGCACTGTGACATCAAAATGTACTCAAGAGCCATTACATCACAGCCTACTACAAGGCTCAATGTAGTTTAGTAGGCTATGATGTCATAGTAAAGCAAAGACAGTCACTATTATGATGGGTAGTCACTGACAATATATTTCATTCAGTTGATCAGTGTCCTGCCTATCATTAAGGGAAATTAAATAAAGTGAAATCAAGGTCACAAGTTATGCTTTGTACGAAGTTGTATTTAGAAACTTTTCAGTCCTCTTATTTACATACAAAAACCATATCTTCCTTCTCTTTGTTTGGTAAGTATGTAACTTAGTTTTGTACTATGCTGCATATGGGATTTTTTTCATTTTAGATTGGCACATACACAATGGGACTGACAGCAAAAGCCATGAATAAACCATTCTATGTAGTTGCAGAAAGTTTCAAATTTGCTCGTTTATATCCACTTAACCAACAAGATCTCCCCAATGAATTCAAGGTATGAAAACTACATGTACTTATACCACAGAATGTGTATGGTAGTGATAGAGAGTAAAATATGCCAGTAGAATACCCCCTCCCCCCATCTTGTTTTAAAATATACTAGCATTACAGAATAGGCATATTTTGTGAATTTTTTACATTTATATCTACTGTAACAGGAATTCATTGTATTCAATATGTCTTGCTGGGTATAATTTTCTAGTGATTCCAGTTGTTTATATAATATCTATTACAGTACCATGCCAGTACTCTGAAGTCTAGTCCTGATGTTTATATAATATCTGTTACAGTACCACGCCAGTACTCTGAAGTCTAGTCCTGATGTTTATATAATATCTGTTACAGTACCACGCCAGTACTCTGACGTCTAGTCCTGATGTTTATATAATATCTATTACAGTACCATGCCAGTACTCTGAAGTCTAGTGCTGATGTTTATACAATATCTGTTACAGTACCATGCCAGTACTCTGAAGTCTAGTCCTGATGTTTATACAATATCTGTTACAGTACCACGCCAGTACTCTGAAGTCTAGTCCTGATGTTTATATAATATCTGTTACAGTACCACGCCAGTACTCTGAAGTCTAGTCCTGATGTTTATATAATATCTGTTACAGTACCACGCCAGTACTCTGAAGTCTAGTCCTGATGTTTATACAATACCTGTTACAGTACCACGCCAGTACTCTGAAGTCTAGTCCTGATGTTTATATAATATCTTTTACAGTACCACGCCAGTACTCTGAAGTCTAGTCCTGACCTGATGAAGGAACACCCCTTGGTAGACTACACTCCACCCTCCTACATAACATTGCTGTTCACAGACCTCGGCATTCTCACACCGTCAGCTGTCAGTGACGAACTCATTAAATTATATTGCTAACATACACTTCGTAGTTATTTTTTGTGTACCAATACATTACTTTAATATTGCCTGTGACATTTTAATTCTACTATGGTATATATTTTAAAATCCTTAACATCATCAGAGGTGTACACTAGCCTTAGTGTTCCATAACCATAAGCAGTTCACACAGTGTGGAGTAATATTGTACGAAAGTTTTTAAGCAAATATCTAGAATGCAAAAATTTTCCAAAAGATATCTCAGATGCAGATATTTGTCAAAAGTTTTCAAACAGACATCTCAGACTGCAGATATCTTAGAAGCAGATATTGAACAGATTGCAGATTTCAAACAGGTATTCTACACAGCAGATTCCTTTACACGCCATACACATACGTAACAAGAGGCCCATGGGCCTTAATGGTCATCCGAGTACATTAATACATCATGTTTTCTAAAGTTCATGACTTGTCTGCATGAAATTTTAAAAATCATTAATACCCAAACATTTTTAATATCTCATTGGGTAATTTGTCATAGGGCCCAAAACTTCTACTCTAGGAATATTCAGTAGAAAACTCCATTCTTTCTTGCTCATGTTATAATAATAGAACCTGAAACTTGGGGTCATAAATTTCATAATTTTTGAAGATTCAATGTTCATTATAATTATGCAATCGTTTTGCCTTCTTGATGTCCAGAAGTAAAAAAGAAGTTTTTCCAAGATACATATGACCACCTTAGCCAAGCCCTTTACTTTACCCTGGGGCCTAAACCCAGGGGTCATGAACTTCACCATTTTGGTATAGGATTCGTTGCTTTTTATAATCATGCGAACAGTTGACTGCTTGGGGTCAAGGAGTAAAGAAGATTTTTGAAGATTGCATTCATTTTGATGGTTTGAGTCTCTGGCCTCCAGGGAAGCAGGGTTCACAAAATCTATAATTTTTGTTCCCCATTATCCATTGTTGCTATATACTGCACCAAAATTGGTTAGCATTGGTTCAGCCATTCAAGTTTATGACAATTGCATGACTACAGACATAAACAGATAGCAGTAGGTCATCTGAGTGACTCAGGTGACCTAAAAATATTTATATGTATAAGGTTCATATTCAACAGTTAAATACTTGTACATGTATTTAAACATAATTATTGAAAAATTGTGGACATGGAGAATGTAGTGACTTGAAGTCTGTAATGTAAAATGAGATTTTCATGGGTCAGATTTTTGTGATTTGAGAAGAAAATGGGTCTGATTTCCTAGTCTTAGCAGTAGTTATCCTGTTAGTTGAGAATTCAGTTTTTATTGTCTGAACCATAAAAAAAAGAATTTCACAAAATTTAATGATTTTATAGAGTATGGTGGTTTTGATTATACAAACTAGGGATGTCAAAGTGTGTAAATTTCTTAGTTGATTATTTGATAGCTTTAGTCGAAGAATGTTCGATAATTCGAACTTTTTTAACCACTGTGACGGTAATGTTCCTTTGTACAATATATATACATTTATTATTCAGTAGAACTTACTCGCATATATATGTGCCTTTACCAACTGATAATTATGATACAAGCAACTTCAAGGCATATTGAATCTACATAATGTTCAACATGTAAATGATGTTGAAATAAATTTGTCATGCAAAGGCATTGTAGAGGATAAACATGATACACTGGTATTAAACTGATGACAGTGACGATCGTTACTATCATCCCAAGATGGTGGAAGGAAATTCCGGAAAGACCACGTTTACTTATATCTATTTGTATTGTTTATTTGCAAATGATATGTAGGCAAGAAATATCATACACTCGCAACAATTACGATCAGGTGTTATTTTATCTTTTATACGGCTCATATGAACAGAAAATTTGTCGTTGAAAAAACAGCGAGGATGATAGTAACGAAAGTTTTACGTTACTATCATCATTCATTTATCTATCATCTATCATTCATTCAGTAACTATCATCCTCGCTGTTTTTTCAACGACGAATTTTCTGTTCATATGAGCCGTATAAAAGATAAAATAACACCTGATCGTAATTGTTGCTAGTGTATGATATTTCTTGCCTACATATCATTCGCAAATAAACAATACAAATAGATATAATAAGAAAACATGGTCTTTCCGGAATTTCCTTCCGCCATCTTGGGATGATAGTAACGATCGTTACTATCTTCAGTTTAATACCAGTGATGATAACCACCTTGAGTGTATATAACAGCATGGGCAGTGTGGTGTAAATTCCCACCGATTAGTGATCAGTTAACCAAAAAGTCCTGATAGGTAGATCCCAAAGTAAACGTGATTACATCCATAATTCCCACCATTTAGTGTTCAGTCAACCGTAGAAGTCCTGATAGGTAGATCCCAATGTTAACATCCATTATGACAATTAATTAAGAAAATAGGCATGTCACTCTATTTATTTCAAATTAAATGCAAAATTATGTCTGTTTAAAATAATAATTGGTAAATTATCACAATGCGCAATTTTTACTGACTATTCGAATAAAAAAAAGATCAAGTCAATTTTTAACATCAATGGTATCAAAGAATATTCAAATAGTCAAATATTTGTTGACATCCCTATTACGAACATTAATGTACAGCTAGTGTACTTGTGTAGTATATTTGCAGAAGTAAAAGCCTTGTTAGTTTAAGTATCACAGAATTTTCAAAACTAGTACATCCACATGATTATTAAATACAAATGTATATATGCTGATTATCATCAGAACATGTACCTCTTTTAACAAGATTAAAATTTTGGCGGAGTAGCAAGAGCACTAATTTAAAATTGCACTAAAATATAAAATTCTCTACTTATCTATCATGATACATAGAAGGAGAGCTAAATCATTATTACGCCAAATAGTGCATCAGCTCCAACTGCAAAATTTTAAATATGATAAAAAAAGTTCACATATAGTACTACTGCATTCTGGTACATGTGAGTGCTATACAAGAATTAGTCATAATTGTACAAGGCTTGGAGGAGACAGTCCACCAGATGAGGGAGATTTTTCCCGAGTTCCAGCTCTCTGATGTAACAGGTCCACTTGGATTTGACACTCTCCAGCCGAATGAATGTTTCTGGAGGGAAATCAAACTGAATGCTGACAAGTTCCTCCATACACCGGAGCTTAACAGTCACGGATGAGGTGTCCAGGGATATATCTACGATATTCTCACAATTACACAGCCATTTAGGTAGTCTTCTTTTTTTAAATTCCTGCATAAACCAGAATATGCCAACCAGGAGCGTAGAAAATAGCATACAAGCTTTATCTTGAATGGTTTTTGCTTAAAAAACAAACAAATTAATTGACAATTAAATTACTTTCTCAAGTAAAAAAATGTAAATAACAAATATATATAGGATCCCCCATGCTTTGTGTTTTTATATTTAACTTGTGTGTTTTCTATCCTCCAAGACTTGGCGAGGGGATAGAAAAACACGAGTTGGATATAAATCGTCACAAACAATGAGATTCTGTTTATCACAAGTTAAACCCCCACCCACCCACTCCCGTTCTTCATTTACGTTACTGTATTGTTGGGAATTTTGTCTCGCTCTCTGAAATTTTGTAAACAAACTACATAGAATTGATTTTTCTTTGTGACATCACAAACGGCATAGGAAAACATAGTGTAATAACTAAACTTTATGTACTAGGTGATATCCACTGTATCAAGGAGTAAACGTGATAAAAAATGCATATTTAAATTACGCTTTTCAAAAGATAATCATATGGTAAATCTGGATTGAGATGAATAGGTGATTCAACTTACGTAACGATAGTAAACCCTGATTTTTCAGTAGCTGTTGTAGTTTACTATGATGAATTCCAAGTGCCTTCATTACACTCTCATCCAGATTCCACAGGCCACGCTGCAGAATTTCAATACAAGAGATTTACATTTTAATAGGGACAAAAAGCATGCTATGACATTACTGGGTTGTCTTTAATAAATGGGGATTTACAGCGCTATATTATATATACTGGTAATATTTACTATGTGGCACTGCCATTCTAAAGAATTCAAATCCTCCATCAGAACAGAGAGGCTGAGCTCTGATAACAAATTGAGAATACCAAGAGCTTAATTATCAACATTCTATAAATCTCAATTTATCCAATGAAAATATTCAAGTAATTTCTATGACTTAAGTCAGAACTCATTTTGCAAATTTAGGTAAAATGTACAGTATAAGGTTTTAGTGCTAAACGAGATTTTTCTCTTCTTCTTAAAACCCCATCATCAGTTTATCATACCCCATCATCAGTTTATCATACCTCATCATCAATTTGTCATACCTCATCATCACTTTGTCTCATCATCAGTTTGTCTCATCATCAGTTTGTCATACCTCATCATCAGTTTATCATACCTCTTCATCACTTTGTCATACCTCATCATCAGCTTGTCATACCTCATCATCAGTTTGTCATACCTCATCAATCACCAGTTTGTCATACCTCATCATCTGTTTGTCATACCTCATCATCAGTTTGTCATACTTCATCATCAATTTGTCATACCTCATCATCTGTTTGTCATACCTCATCATCAATGTCATACCTCATCATCTGTTTTTCATACCTCATCATCAGTTTGCTAAACCTCATCATCAATTTGTCAAACCTCATCATCAGTTTGCTAAACCTCATCATCAATTTGTCATACCTCATTAAGGGGTGGTAACTTGTCCCTCGTTATATTCTGTTCCGTATCCTTTATGGTTCTCCACATATCAATGTATGGTGCATCTGGTTTTATAATCAAATGCTGAATGTTAGAATGCACTTGAAAACATCAATGTCTGGGTGAGTACATTTTACTGGACTCTCAGGCATAGAATTCATGGTATTTTAATTAAGGAATAGAGTAAAAGAGTACTGCAAAATATATGCCCGTTGGACAGTGAAATTCAACCTGGAAGCATATTGTGTACTCTGAATTGATACAACACATATTCTGAATAGAAAAGCCTTAAAGTGGGTCATGATGCACCAATCCATCTGACATGTGAACTGATTATGTATTTCTCTGAGAGTGAGGTTGTGACAAAATGTCGTTGCAATATCTATCTTGATGATAAAAATTCCAAGAAACCATTTGATCTACTTTTAGCCCTAAAGTAGGTCATGGTGCACCAATTAAGTTGAAATGTGAACTGATTATATATTTCTCTGAAAGGGAGGTTGTGACTAAATTTCAGAGCAATACCTGTGACCATACCAAAAACAATCTGGAAAATTGTTTGACCTACTTTTACCCCTAAAGTACTGTAGGTCATAGTGCGCCAATCCAGCTGAAGTGCTAATTGCACTTGTTTTCCTCTGAAAGGAAGCCTTTGACTAAATATCAGGGCAATATCTGTATCCATAATGAAAAAAGCCCGGAAAACTGTCTGACTTATTTTTAATCCAAAAGTAGGTCAAGGATGGACCAATCCAGCTGAAATGCAAACTGAACTTGTATTCCTCCAAAAGGAAGCCTTTGACTAAATATCAGGGCAATATCTGTATCCATAATGAAAAAAGCCCGGAAAACTGTTTGACCTATTTTTAGCCCTAAAGTAGGTCAAGGATGGACCAACCCAGATGAAATGGAAACTGAACTTGTATTCCTCCAAGAGGAAGCCTCTGACTACATTTCAGGGCAATGTCTGTATCCATAATGAAAAAAAGCCCAGAAAACTGTTTGACCTACTTTTAGTCATAATGTAGGTCATGGATGGACAAACCAATCCATCTGAAATGCCAACTGAACTTGTATGTCTCTGAAAGGAAGGCTATGTGTAATTTTCAGGGCAATATCTGTATCTGTAATGAAAAAAAGTCTGGAAAACTGTTTGGCCTACTTATAGCCCTAAAGTAGGTCAAGGATGGACCAATCCAGCTGAAATGCAAACTCACCCTTACAATTCTTGAGGGGGATATTGTGACCAAATTTCAAAGTTGTACTTGCATTGATTACGGAAAAAGGTCCGGAAAACGTGACCCCGGACAGATGGACAACCAGCCAGACGTATGGACAGTGCCATAACATAATACGTCCCATCTAATGACGGGCGTATGAAAATATAAAAGGCACCAGAAAATGTGTGTTTACTACAAGAGGCCCATGGGCCACATTGCTCACCTGAGTCACTTTGGCCCATATTTAAAGATTTTACTTATATATTCGCATGTAAAACTTTGCTCCCCTGTTTTGGCCCCATTCTACCCCCATGGGCCATGATTTTAACAACTTGAATCTGCACTATGTCGGGGAGCTTTCATTTAAATGTGTACTATCCTAGCCAAGTGGTTCTTGAGAAATTTTTTTTTTTAAAGATTTTCCCCTATAAATTTGTATGTAAAACTTTGATCCCCTATTGTAGCCCCATCCTACCCCCAGGGGTCATGATTTTAACAAACTTGAATCTGCACTATGTCAGGAAGCTTTCATGTAAATTTCAGCTCTTCTGGCTCATTGGTTCTTGAGAAGATTTTTTAATGACTCCGCCCTATTTTTGTGATTATCTCCCCCTTTGAAGGAGGCATAGTCCTTCATTTAAACATACTTGAGAGCACTTCACCCAAGGGTGCTTTTGGTCAAGTTTGGTTGAAATTGGCCCAGTGGTTCTGGAGAGGAAGTCGAAAATGTGAAAAGTTTACAGACAGACAATCAGAAAAGCTAAAAAACAAGCTGTGTTTGTGAAACACTGATACCCCCGTTTGGCTAAACTTGAAGGTGAAGGTCATGAGGTAAAAATTTTGATATGAAAAGAAAGGTTTTGTTGCAAGAAAAACACGTGAAATATGAAAGCCCTATCACCATCCATTTAAAAGTTATGGCCAAAGTTAAAGTTATTGTGGTCAAACACACTAACAGAGAGACCAAAAACTAGATATGTCCCCGAATCTCCAATTACAGGGGCATATCAATCTCCAGCAGTCGTGAGAAATTTGACATACCTGTAGCAGAATTCTCTTCCAGCCTTACACTGTAATCAGATACCTAAAATTCAAAAATCAGAGACAACCATTATCAGAACATAATTATGATTGACAGATGTTTCAGTAGCCTAGCTACAGTGATGATCCAGAATTCTATTTATAATGGATATACATGTACATATTTGCAGCATTTAAGCACCAGCTTTAAAGTTAATGTTAACTACTATCAAAGAACATGTATATTGAAATGCAGTTTATGGTTTATTTTCATTCTGTTCATGGATATAAAGATCAAATTTATGGTACCTAATGATACAGTCAACTCCTTCGTTAGAGCTGGAAGCTTTCCATGGTCCTGTGTCCATTTGGCTTTACATATTATTCAAGGTTAACAAAATATTACTTTGCGCTGCATGCTCATACTTAAAATAAACTTAATAACTTCAAATTCCAAGACTGATTGGTTTTCCATACCCAAATCCAAACAAAAAGTTGAGACATTGAATTCATCTTAGTAATGTAAGAAAAAAAGCTTACCATAATAGAGAAATAAACAAATTAGAAATTGAACTGTATTTAATAATTTAACAAAGATTGGCACGAATGTTGATACTGAAGCACTTTTAAATAACAAGGCCTGGAATTCCATGAAAATCAAGTATCCCTCTAAAATTCCAAGACTTTTAGAGACGAAAGTGAATTCAGAGACTTTCCGTGACCTATAAAGAGAATTTAGAAACTTTCCGTGACCTATAAAGTGAATTTAGAGACTTTCTGTGACCTATAAAGTGAATTCAGAGACTTTCGTGACCTATACAAACCATGAATGGGAATCATACAGTGATCTGTTCACTGCATTTTCACCAAGTCCTGCACAATTTTTAAAACAGCAATAGCGAGGACTGACTATAAACACAAGAGTCAGCAATAACAGAAGCTGCACTGTATACATCCATTTTACTTTTTTGGTGTTGTACAGCTGTGTTTTAAGTTGAGTGATAAATGATTGAAGCTGCACTGTAAATACTTCAACATAACAGTAGTGTCAAGAATGGTAAGGAAGGTTTCACTGTACATACTTAAGGAGACACCACAAACAATATCCAGAATCTACTGTAATTTGTAATACACCACACTCTATACATGCACTTCCTTTCCTTTGATGTCATACCTGTCTTTTATGTTGATTGATAAATGATTGAAGCTGATCTGCCATTTCCTCTCCGAGTCCTGGAACCACAAGCCTTATGGGTTTATGTTGGTTGTCCTTGGATACAAGCAAAAGTGCAAATCTACCTGATGTCCACCTTGTCTGAATGCAACCTACCTAGAAAATCATAATTCAATGGATTAGTTGCAACATCTGTGATTGGACATACTTTTTTCAACATAAGAAATATGCCAGATCTTATGCCAGTGAACTAAAAAATGGAATTGCATGCAGAACAAGAGGCCCAGAGGCCTTATCACTCACCTGGATATTAGTTATAAGTATCACTAGTCCAAAGGCCTATGAAATCTAGAATTTTTTTCCTGTTTTGAATACTAATATTGAAATTGAAAATTTGCATTTTTTGGCAGTTTTTTTGCAGACATCAAGGAGATGTTAAAGATGTCCAGTTGTTAAAAGATTTCATCACTGTCCATTTTTAACCCATCCTGATACCAAAACTCCTACCCCTAAGATCATAAAAGACTATCTGCTCTTTCTATATATCCATTTAAATTTAATTTAGTATCAATAGCACTAAAATAATCTTTAGTGCATGGTGCAAGAACCACTAGTCCGATTGGCTACACAGAACAATATTTTACTGAGGTGCAGGCAGGATCATATCGGCTAAATAGCAACTAAGTACGACTACGTAGCTGAAGACACCGCTAACTGACTCACTCTGTAGCCCCAAAATACTGATGCTAACTTTTGCCAAGTGTAATGCCGTCTGTTGTAGCAATGTAAAATAGTTGATAGGTGTATTATATTTTGTATGAGTCAAAACATTTTGTGCACAATTTTCATTTATTTTCTTTATAATCACTCATGAATAACTTTCCTATTTGTGAAATTTTCAAGTCCTTTACAATATACACCAGTTCTGTTAGTAAAGCATTCAAAATGATGGTTCCATAATGGTACATGTAGCAGGCCAAGGAGGTGTTGAACCTAAAGGACCGATGTTAGATTCAGGAGGGTTGCCCCTTTTGTGTAGTGGGAGTCAGGGGGGGTCTACCCCAGAACATTTTGGTAGAAATAGCCTGGAATCTGGAGTATATTTCTCTCATTTATTTAATAGATTTTAACCATTTTTTAAAAATCAAGGGCAAGGAACGAGGTGGTGAATCCACCCCTCCTCCCCTTAAAGCTCTACCTCAAGAGAAATTGAATAGGTCAGGATTTTTTAAAAGTATGTCAAACTCCAAGATCAAAAAATCAAACATCATTGTGTACAAGGTCTTGCCAAAAACCCACCTAAAATAGTTCTGGATATATTTGATAGGTTATGTTTTCTTAAAAGTAGGTCACAAGGTCAAAGATCATGATATGAAATGAAAGACTTTGCCATGAGAAATATATATATATATATATATATATATATATATATATATATATATATATACATACAAGATATAACTGATCTGCCATAAAAGTTCAGGACATATTGAAAATGTTAGATTTTTATTAAAAGTCATTTTCACAAGTCAAGGGTTATTGATTTGTTACCTCGCACTAACCCTTGACATCAGTGACTATAAAGATAAAAGTTTAAAGTTAGTCAAGAAATTCTATATTCAACTTTAAACTTTTCTTGGGGTATAGTAGATTGACTTTACTTGGAATTCACTTTGATATAGACTTGCTAAAGATTCCAAAAATAAATTATGAACCAAAGTTAATACAGATGAAGGCAGTTATCAGCCAGTGGAGCAAAAGATATCTAACACCAATAGGAGGGATATCTGTACTTAAAATCTTGGTACTACCTCTTCTAAATGATATTCTGATGTCTATTCCTAATCCATCTTAAGATTTTTAAATGACCCCACCCTATTTTTTGCATTTTCGTGATTATCTCCCCTTAGAGATGGGCGTTGCCCTTTATTTGACAAAATTTGAATCTCTTTTACCCAAGAATGCTTTTTGCCAAGTTTGGTTGAAATTGGCCCAATGTTTCTGGAAGAACTCGAAAATGTGAAAAGTTTACAGACAGATGGACGACAGACAACAAATGATCAGAAAAGCTAGCCCACTTGAGCCTTCAGCCTGGGTGAGCTAAAAACATTAAGCAAAAGAAAAAAATTCATTTTTACATCTTGGGGAATGAAAATTACTTTGTTAAAACATATTCTTATATTCTCATATTTGTGCTACACAACTTTTTCTGTATAAAAATAGCAATTATATGTGATAGACAAGCCATACTATTTGGCAAATACAATAAAAGAAACTTACACAAAGTACAAAATTTACTAATACTTATTGTCAAGTATTACATATTTGCAAGTAGGTATAAAATGGCTCCAATACTAAATGTTTGTGCTGTGAAAAACATTTTATTAATAGATTCTATATAGAAAAATCTCTGCTGCTAAAAAGCTGTAAATATACAGAATATGAGAAATACTGGCAGAATATATGTGATTTGCTTTAATAGTTTAATTATGTACTGTCAACAGAAAACAATTGCTTTACATGAAATGATTGAGACTGATTAGTGGACCAGGTAAAATTCTTCCCATCTCTCCCCTTCTCTCTCTCCCCCCTCCTCTCTCTCTCAGAAATTAAATACCTTTCACATTATATATACACTTCTAAATATACAAGCATGTTTGTACTTGCTTGAAATATGTATATACTGTATTATCATGTGTTGTTAATATGTAAATGTTTAATTACTATGAAATCAAAAAATAAATGAATTACAAAAAAAAAAGAAAAAAAAGCACTTGTTCCATTTAGAGAGGACTATTTGTCTTCTGGTGATATTTTAGATGTTGACCTATAAACAACGATATTACAGTTACTCTTTGGACTTGACAAAGCTGAATAAAATGACGGTTATCCGTGAGCTACAAGACAATATTACCAGTCCAGAGGTTAGGTGTCCACTCAGTAACGACTCGGCTCTCTGGTGTGGAGGGTACATGGAAGCTTCCACACATAGAAACGACCGAAGGCTTGGCATATTCATAATGTACTCTGGCACAAATTCCATATACAACCTTTCACGCAATACAATATCTTGAAACCTGAAAACAAATAAAAAAAGAATTGTCAAATCACTTCAATTTCTAATACTGTATACATGTACATTGCAGTGAGAAAATTTCATCCACTTTTTATCTCACTCAAATCATTTGTGAACGATTTATAGTAATTTCACCCTCGTGTGACATCATAAGTTCTTGCAAAATCTTTATTTCATTAGAATTTGTACCTGATAAAAATATATCCTTTGGGGGAATTTTATTTACTGAGTATTATAACAAATCTGGTAAGCAAATTGATATTGAAAATGTTTATATTTTCTATAGATAATCAATTATCTATATTACAAAAATGTTGTCCAGGGCAATGATTCCTATGCTGGTATTTCTCTATTGTATGTTTATTATACAATGATTTCCTTGATATCCACAATTAATTCATATATATTCATAAAGCAGCAGTTTTTGAAACTGTTGAAATTAAAATTTTGTCATTTCAACCAGTTTTTATGTAAACTATTTTATCATGCCATTTAATGAAAATGTGTGAATTTCAGATGTTGATATAAACTTGTTTGTATGTCTGGCATCTTTAAAATCTAGCAATACATATATTCTTTTTGGTTATAGATTAAATTAACCTATAAATTAAGTGGAAATCAATACAACTTTTCTACTTTAAACCATTAATTTTGATAAGTCCCATGAGGGTGGAACCACAGATATTATAGTTGTTGTGAGAAAAAAAATGGTAAAAAATGAAAAACATTTTGGAATTTTTAATGACAACAACCGTTGAAAATCCTCCCCTCTGCCATGTTACGTAATAATTACCACAATAGCAAACTTGTAACTTACCATGATTCAACTTTGCAAAGAGTCCAAATTTCTATGGAAACACATTCTTCTCTACTACAACTATCAGTGTAGTTTTGAAAACAGATACAGCCTTTAAAAGAATTTGAAATGTGATAGTTATATATGTCCATTCTTTCGAAACATGCATCTCAACATAAAAACAGCAAGTTTAATAACAGTGTATATAAAAACTGGAGCATTGGAGTAGTAGGACAGAAGAAATTCTATGACTGGACCAGGAATTGAACCAGGGACCTTTGCATTGCTAGACAAGTGCTCCTACTACAGAGCTATCCAGGCTGACATCCATGGTCCACCAATACACCGGTTTCGAGATACAATCGAGTTATTTCTCTTTGATGAACTCTTGTGCATAGTAAGGCGCGAAACAACTTGTTTACACGCGGGAGTGGGACAAATATTCATCACTGCATAGTATTACATAAATGTACTTAGTATTTTTCTCATACACTGTTTCATCACCTGAATTCAACTGATACACAAACTAAGTAAGTGATAAGTATTCAGGGAGTAATTAAATACATGGAATTCTTATTATATCACGTAATTTCATTTGTCTTAGGTATCATATCCAGGATATCACTTTCAAATATGACACTGTTTTTATGTTTCTACTTTTAATAGTAAAACATTTCTTTTGATAGTACTTTGTATTTCCTACATTTACACATTTAAAGAGAAGCCACTTTTAATATTTTTTATCGTCTTCCTTATTGACTGTAGGTTCACTCTGTCTCACGTAGGCACTCAAAGTTCTACTAAATGTACCTCCTATACAGGAGAGCTCTTATTTCGAAACTGGCGTATTCAACTACATTGGTACAATGTGATATATTTGATATAATCAGTTTGTTGCAAAAAATCCATATGAAGTACCTCTCCAGAAGCATTCCTCTCCCTGTTCACTGCAAATACTGGTATATTCATCATCTTGACTTCTACTATAACACACAGACTTTAAAAGTTCTGCAAATAAACAGCAAGATAATAATAACAACATCAAAAATAAAAAATGTAATAGTAATCAAAATTTGAATAGTGTTTCCAGAATTTTCATTCTATTCAATGATCTCACCTTGTTCTGTAAGCTGAAAGTCATATCTTTTGACAGCTTCCTCCAGCTCATGGACTTTGTTGCATGCTTGCTTTCTGTAATTACATTCATCAGAACCTCTGTTGTCTACTTTTCCACCACTGTTTCCACGTCTACATCTTTCTCCACTGCTTTGTGACCTATCGAAGTTTCTTTCTCTTCGCCTTCGAAACTTATCTCTACTTCGACTTCGAGATATCGTCATACCTCTTGTCATGCTCTTGTAACTACCCAAACTTCTATCTCTACTTCTGCTCTGATCTCTATACTCTCTACCTCTACTTCTATCTCTACTTCTGCTCTGATCTCTATACTCTCTACCTCTACTTCTATCTCTACTTCTGCTCTGATCTCTATACTCTCTACCTCTACTTCTATCTCTACTTCTGCTCTGATCTCTATACTCTCTACCTCTACTTCGAAATCTCATCAAGCTTCTTTCTCTACTCCTGCTCTGATACCTATCTAAGCTTCTACTTCTTCTCTGATCTCTATCCTCCAAGCTTCTTTCTCTACTTCTACTTCGAGATCGCGACAATCTTCTACTTCTTCTCTGATCTCTATCCTCCAAGCTTCTTTCTCTACTTCTACTTCGAGATCTCGTCAAGCTTCTACTTCTTCTCTGATCTCTATCCTCCAAGCTTCTTTCTCTACTTCTACTTCGAGATCGCGACAATCTTCTACTTCTTCTCTGATCTCTATCCTCCAAGCTTCTTTCTCTACTTCTACTTCGAGATCGCGACAATCTTCTACTTCTTCTCTGATCTCTATCCTCCAAGCTTCTTTCTCTACTTCTACTTCGAGATCTCGTCAAGCTTCTACTTCTTCTCTGATCTCTATCCTCCAAGCTTCTTTCTCTACTTCTACTTCGAGATCGCGACAATCTTCTACTTCTTCTCTGATCTCTATCCTCCAAGCTTCTTTCTCTACTTCTACTTCGAGATCGCGACAATCTTCTACTTCTTCTCTGATCTCTATCCTCCAAGCTTCTTTCTCTACTTCTACTTCGAGATCTCGTCAAGCTTCTACTTCTTCTCTGATCTCTATCCTCCAAGCTTCTTTCTCTACTTCTACTTCGAGATCGCGACAATCTTCTACTTCTTCTCTGATCTCTATCCTCCAAGCTTCTTTCTCTACTTCTACTTCGAGATCGCGACAATCTTCTACTTCTTCTCTGATCTCTATCCCCCAAGCTTCTTTCTCTACTTCTACTTCGAGATCGCGACAATCTTCTACTTCTTCTCTGATCTCTATCCTCCAAGCTTCTTTCTCTACTTCTACTTCGAGATCGCGACAATCTTCTACTTCTTCTCTGATCTCTATCCTCCAAGCTTCTTTCTCTACTTCTACTTCGAGATCGCGATAATCTTCTACTTCTGCTGCTCTGATCTCTATCCCCCAAGCTTCTTTCTCTACTTCTACTTCGAGATCGCGACAATCTTCTACTTCTTCTCTGATCTCTATCCTCCAAGCTTCTTTCTCTACTTCTACTTCGAGATCGCGACAATCTTCTACTTCTTCTCTGATCTCTATCCCCCAAGCTTCTTCCTCTACTTCTATTTCGAGATCTCATCAATCTTCTACCTCCCCTCCCTAATCTTTTAGCTCTATGTCTGCTGATGTATCTATCGAAGCTTCTTTCTCTACTCCTGCTCTGATACCTATCTAAGCTTCTACTTCTTCTCTGATCTCTATCCCCCAAGCTTCTTTCTCTACTTCTACTTCGAGATCGCGACAATCTTCTACTTCTTCCCTGATCTCTATCCTCCAAGCTTCTTTCTCTACTTCTACTTCGAGATCGCGACAATCTTCTACTTCTTCTCTGATCTCTATCCTCCAAGCTTCTTTCTCTACTTCTACTTCGAGATCGCGACAATCTTCTACTTCTTCTCTGATCTCTATCCTCCAAGCTTCTTTCTCTACTTCTACTTCGAGATCGCGATAATCTTCTACTTCTGCTGCTCTGATCTCTATCCCCCAAGCTTCTTTCTCTACTTCTACTTCGAGATCGCGACAATCTTCTACTTCTTCTCTGATCTCTATCCTCCAAGCTTCTTTCTCTACTTCTACTTCGAGATCGCGACAATCTTCTACTTCTTCTCTGATCTCTATCCCCCAAGCTTCTTCCTCTACTTCTATTTCGAGATCTCATCAATCTTCTACCTCCCCTCCCTAATCTTTTAGCTCTATGTCTGCTGATGTATCTATCGAAGCTTCTTTCTCTACTCCTGCTCTGATACCTATCTAAGCTTCTACTTCTTCTCTGATCTCTATCCCCCAAGCTTCTTTCTCTACTTCTACTTCGAGATCGCGACAATCTTCTACTTCTTCCCTGATCTCTATCCTCCAAGCTTCTTTCTCTACTTCTACTTCGAGATCGCGACAATCTTCTACTTCTTCTCTGATCTCTATCCCCCAAGCTTCTTTCTCTACTTATACTTCGAGGTCTCTTCAATCTTCTGTCTCTGTTCCTGCTCTTGCTTTTTTTTCTACTTTGATCTCTATCCAAGTTTCCTTTTCTACTTTTCCTTTGAGATACCTTTGATCTTCTACATTCACTTCTCCATTGATATATCTTCAAATTTCCCTCTATCCTCCTGCTCTGCAATTTCTTCAAAGTTTTCCCTCTACTACTTTCAGAGCTGCCATTGGTATCTTCCGAGGCTGAATCCTTATATCTTTTCTCGGGTCTTCTTACTAGACTGCTTCCCCTGTCACTGCTTTTAGATCTTCTACCATTTTCCTCCATCAACATTTCACTTTCACTTAGATCATTTGATTCATCATCCAGGATAACGCTGAATCTTCTGTGCATATTTACATGTTTCTCCCTATTTCTAAACCTGTGTACTGCAAACCACGAATCTTTTTCTGCAGCTAGCATGCTGGGTGTACTCTGCATTTTGTTTCCTGACCGTATACTATCTGGTCTTGAAAATGACATCCCTACATGTGAAATTTGTGTAACTACAGCTGTATTTAATACACTAGATGCTGGGGCAGTTTGACCACATTGTAGTGAGGTTGGACTAAATTCTGAGAGTACTGGACAATATGCTGGGGAAATTGGGCTATAACTTGGAGAAGTTGGGCTATAACTTGGAGCAGTTGGGTTATAACTTGGAGAAGTTGGGTTATAACATGGAGAAGTTGGGTTATAACATGGAGAAGTTGGGTTATAACTAGGAGAAGTTGGGCTATATACTGGTAATGTTGTTGTCGAAGCTGAATTATATGCTTGTGAAGTTGTGCTAAATCCTGGCAAAGCTAAATCTCCAACATACTGGCATAATACTCCCAGTGTCTCATATTCAGCTGAAAGTGGTATGTCATTTGAAACATCAGTGGCTGCATAATAAAAATTATCTACATCCCCAGTACCATTCAAAGTATATACCGCTCTCAGAGTCTCTTCATTATTCTCCATCACATTGTCAAGTTCCTAAAATGATAATGCAAGATGTCAGAATAAGGCAACATAGCTCATGGGTGGATTATAAATTAACAAGAGCACTGGAAACAGTACATAACACACCTGTCAAAGTTATGTCGAGTGTAACACACCTGTCAAGGTTATGTCGAGGGTAACACACCTGTCAAGGTTATGTCGAGCGTAACACACCTGTCAAGGTTATGTCGAGGGCAACACACCTGTCAAGGTTATGTCGAGCGTAACACACCTGTCAAGGTTATGTCGAGTGTAACACACCTGTCAAGGTTATGTCGAGCGTAACACCTGTCAAGGTTATGTCGAGTGTAACACACCTGTCAAGGTTATGTCGAGTGTAACACACCTGTCAAGGTTATGTCAAGTGTAACACACCTGTCAAGGTTATGTCGAGCGTAACACACCTGTCAAAATTATGTCGAGTGTAACACACCTGTCAAGGTTATGTCGAGGGTAACACACCTGTCAAGGTTATGTCGAGCGTAACACACCTGTCAAGGTTATGTCGAGGGTAACACACCTGTCAAGGTTATGTCAAGTGTAACACACCTGTCAAGGTTATGTCGAGGGTAACACACCTGTCAAGGTTATGTCGAGCGTAACACACCTGTCAAGGTTATATCGAGCGTAACACACCTGTCAAGGTTATGTCGAGTGTAACACACCTGTCAAGGTTATGTCGAGGGTAACACATCTGTCAAGGTTATGTCGAGGGTAACACACCTGTCAAGGTTATGTCGAGTGTAACACACCTGTCAAGGTTATGTCGAGTGTAACACACCTGTCAAGGTTATATCGAGCGTAACACACCTGTCAAGGTTATTGAGTGTAACACACCTGTCAAGGTTATGTCGAGTGTAACACACCTGTCAAGGTTATGTCGAGCGTAACACACCTGTCAAGGTTATGTCGAGTGTAACACACCTGTCAAGGTTATGTCGAGCGTAACACACCTGTCAAAATTATGTCGAGTGTAACACACCTGTCAAGGTTATGTCGAGCGTAACACACCTGTCAAGGTTATGTCAAGGGTAACACACCTGTCAAGGTTATATCGAGCGTAACACACCTGTCAAGGTTATGTCGAGTGTAACACACCTGTCAAGGTTATGTCGAGGGTAACACACCTGTCAAGGTTATGTCGAGGGTAACACACCTGTCAAGGTTATGTCGAGTGTAACACACCTGTCAAGGTTATGTCGAGTGTAACACACCTGTCAAGGTTATATCGAGCGTAACACACCTGTCAAGGTTATTGAGTGTAACACACCTGTCAAGGTTATGTCGAGTGTAACACACCTGTCAAGGTTATGTCGAGCGTAACACACCTGTCAAGGTTATGTCGAGTGTAACACACCTGTCAAGGTTATGTCGAGCGTAACACACCTGTCAAAATTATGTCGAGTGTAACACACCTGTCAAGGTTATGTCGAGCGTAACACACCTGTCAAGGTTATGTCAAGGGTAACACACCTGTCAAGGTTATGTCGAGCGTAACAAACCTGTCAAGGTTATGTCGAGGGTAACACACCTGTCAAGGTTATGTCGAGTGTAACACACCTGTCAAGGTTATGTTGAGCGTAACACACCTGTCAAGGTTATGTCAAGTGTAACACACCTGTCAAGGTTATATCGAGGGTAACACACCTGTCAAGGTTATATTGAGGGTAACACACCTGTCAAGGTTATGTCGAGTGTAACACACCTGTCAAGGTTATGTTGAGCGTAACACACCTGTCAAGGTTATGTCAAGTGTAACACACCTGTCAAGGTTATATCGAGCGTAACACACCTGTCAAGGTTATGTCGAGTGTAACACATCTGTCAAGGTTATGTCGGGTGTAACACACCTGCCAAGGTTATGTCGAGCGTAACACACCTGTCAAGGTTATGTCGAGTGTAACACACCTGTCAAGGTTATGTCGAGTGTATTTCTTAAGCCATGAGTTGTACAACTTGCAACAGTAAGCTATTGGACCTCTACATAAACTATGAGTGCATTCGAGACTGCCGTTCTTCGCAAGAGTACAAATTCCTGCCGATCCCGAACATCGAGTATGCATCATGAAAATGGGTTTGAGGTGCAAGAACTCACACAACCTCTGTAGGTAGTATGGTCAAAGAACGGTGTAAAGAAAACTGAATTTAAACCATATGAGGATGGTAGTTGATTAATTTGACAAAATTTACCTAAGTGCTTTTTTATTAGAAGATTTTAAATAAAATTCCTTTATCATGGCCCTAAGCCAGGGTGACAGCATGAACCAGTTTGAATACACTAAACATGAGGATGCTTGTATATCAGTTCAACAAACCGTATCTGAGACCTGCAGTTTAGCCGAATTGTCTGGTTTTCCAGCCATGCATCTGGATTTCGGATCATAAAATGCAAATCTTTCATCAGGCCTTGAGAGTAACTAAAACAGAAAATTTAATCAATATATTTCAAAACTTTTAAAGTTTCTACATAACAATATCAAGTGAAAAAAAAAGTAATTATATTATGAAGGCAGATACAGATAAGCTATTAAGATAGGTCCATGTCTCCCATATGCTGCCCCATTCTCTACAAACATATTTTCATCATTTTCATTGAAAATCAATCAATTTTTGTTTTTTGTTGATGGGATCACAAAGTACAGTATTGCTTATACATGTGAATGAAATTCAGTGTCAGCGCTCCCCACATAATTACATGTGTATATATCACAATAATTATTTAGTTTTTTGTTGATAAATCCTCAAAAGTTGATGTCCATAAAAATTGATGAAACCACAAAATGAGAGTTTTTAAAGAAATTTAACAATTTGTTTCAATTCTAAACTAAATGACAACAGGACACTTGAGATTAAAATTGGATAATTCTCAGAGGTAAGTATTACATAGGTTTTCAAAAGGTTCTGTAAAGAATGCTTTTAAGGGGGAATAACAAATCGTTATAATGGCCGACTTCCTTTTTGAAATATGAATGAAAATATAAATATCAGCAATATTTGTGGGATTCCCTTTTAATCTACCGGTAATTGCCTTCCTGGGTAACTCAGTAGGTCAACGTGTTGACCACTGATCTGCAGATCATGGCTTCGAGTCTAGCAGTGATTCCATCTAATTAAAATCAGATCTTCTCTGTTACACTAGTGTGATGGTTAGAGAAGATCTGATTTTTATTAGACTGGGCAGGGGTTTTAATTTTTTTGGTTCACTTTCTACTAAAACTGCATTTTTACCTAAATAAGGTAAATTTAAAAGTTTTCAATTTCAAAATATCATTGTACATATCCACCACTTATCATCCACATCAGATTTCTCAGGTGTGCTACTTCTCATTAACATAAAATAGTCCGTGTGAAACGGGGATCATTCGGTCAAAAAATACCACAAATTAGAGTTACATACCCGTTTACTTTTCTTCTTTTTCATCTTTCTGTGTGCTATAATAACAACAAAATTATCATCTACTTAAATGTGGATCTATGACTATGTCAGATTTACATTTCTCTAAGATATAGATTATCTAAATAATGTATACATACAGTGTATGTACATTTAAATTTGCTCCTGGATACCTATCAAAATCCGTTTTCAGTTTCAAATTCATGGTTTTCATTTTTATAAATGTTATCTTCACATTTTGGCTTTCAATGGAAAAAGTAAAAATTAAAACTCGGTGAAAAGGAAACTGTATACAGCATATGAAATTTAGTTCTTATCACTATAAACTCTATACAATACACATTTCTTATCACTATAAACTCTATACAATACACATTTCTTATCACTATAAACTCTATACAATACACATTTCTTGTCAAAACTTTGACATTGCGGATAAAGTATCATTTCAATCATTTCAACACTTTAGATAACTAAATTTAATGATTTGCATGCAAGTATTTATCTAAGATATTCTTTTACATAATTGCTAATGAACTCTAACAATGAAAAGCTGCAAGAAAATCACCACAGATATAATAATGAATCTTAGGCAATGCTTACTGCAGATGGAGGACTGGCGTTGCGGTTGTATGTTTGTTTTTTCTAAGCACTGCACCTCCGGTGTATAAAGACTGCTTATGAATTGATTGTATTCATCATCTCCTACCTGATGATACATGTATATAAAACTGAGTACCACATCTCAATCAACTTTATATTTTAATTCTAAGTGAAACAAAAGGATCGTTCACACTAATGATGGGTGCTCCCCGATACGTTTATTGTCATTTACACTGTATTCCAGTAGCATTGTGGCTGTAACTATAACCTTTCAGCTCACTGCAATTATGAGTATGAAGTCTGTATCTCGCATAGTTCTAGTTATGGTTGGAGACAGACAGACAGATGGACAGCTAGACAAACAGACAGACAGAACAAAATCAACATGCCTCCTCAATCCTCATTCCTTCTTTTATTCCCACAGTATAATAAAGCAGGGACTAGTTATGTATATAATCCAAGAAAATTTTCAGGAAGTGTAAAATTTGGTCTTATTTCAATACTATAGGGAACATGAAATGTTAGAAGAGCACTTCAAAACATTTTTGATATAAAGATTTCAAAAACTGTCTCTCTGCGCATAAAGAATGACAACTACATGGGTGAACTATTCATATTGGTTTCTTTATAGAATATAAAGTGATATCCATTACCTCATCTTGGGCCAATGCCTGTATACTGGACTGATGATGTATTTCTTCGTGGCTAGAAGATGGCCCTCCCCTCAAACGAAGAACAAGATAAATGTTGGAGTCCGCTGGCATATCTAATAAAGATTTTAAGATAACAATTCAATAATGCTTCATATTAAAATGATAGGGGGCGCTGGTGTTCTGAAGTTATGACCGTGTCTCACCTTTTCTGTTACTGTTTAATTATCTATCAGTCAATCATCTAACTGCTGAATCAGATAGGATTTTTTTTGGCCATGTTTTTATTCAAAAGAAGGCAGCACGAGTAAAATTAAAAATCCAGGATGGACAATTAGCCATAAACATACTACATGAGGCCCATGGGCCACATCACTCACCTGAGTCACCTTGGCCCATATCTGAAGACTTTCCATATATATTTGCATGTAAAACCTTAGTCTTCTTTGTGGTCCCAACCTACCCCTGCAGGCCATGATTTTTACAAACTTGAATCTGCACTATGTCAGAAAGCTTTCATGTAAATGTGAACTTCTTTAGCCCAATGGTTCTTGAGAAAAAGATTTTTAAAGATTTTCCCTATATATTTGTATGTAAAACTTTGATCCCCTATTGTGGCCCCATCCTATCCCCAGAGGCCATGATTTGAACAAACTTGAATCTGCACTATGTCAGGAAGCTTTCAGGCAAATTTCAGCTCTTCTGGCTCAGTGGTTCTTGAGATGACCCCACCCTAGTTTTGCATTTTTGTGATTATTACCCCTTTGAAGGGGGCATGGCCCTTCATTTGAACAAACTTGAAAGCCCTTTACCCAAGGATGCTTTTGGCCACTTTTGGTTGAAATTGGCCAAGTGGTTCTGGAGAAGAAGTTAAAAATGTGAAAAGTTTACAGACGGACAGATAGATAGACAGACGACGGACAACAGGCGATCAGAAAAACTCACTTGAGTTTTCAGCTCAGGTGAGCTAAAAATGTTACAAAATTTTATAAAACTATTCATAAACGTTTTAATATTTACGTAGGGTTTTCTTATCATTTGATCAAACAACAATGGAAATTTACAAAATTCTATTATAAACATTTTTTTGATATCCAATGTCCTTAAATGTACCAACATAGAAAATCATGAAATTGTGGAATTCAAGATGATTACATTAAATGTACATGTACTTCTAACAAGACAATCTACAGGTAAGTAAGAGTCACCAACGATTTCCTGCATATCATAGAACTGCTGAACCATGTCAGTAACCCTGAAAACATCGTTTTAATACCAAGGAAGTTACCCAATACTTTGCACAGTGTACAGAACAGTCCCCAGCTATTACATTATGCGTGATAGTTTTCCCATGAACGATCACTGAATAATTGGAAGGAGAAAAATCCCACCTAGATTATCTGTGTTTAGTAATTGTCTGCCATTGTAAATCAATCGTATACTGTCCTTGGGAATTCCTTCCTTCCTCTGTATCTCTGATTTCAGTTCTTCCACTGTTCCTGCTGTTACTGGTACTGATCTTCCGGTCAGAGTTTTCACTGTGAGTGGTTTAGGAACTGGAGTGAAAAATAAATGGTATAACTCATGACATTGGTAGTGAAATACTGAACTCCCAGAGTTTGTTCGAGATCGCTGTTCCCATTGTTCTCGTGCTCCATTCTTAGAGTTGCGAACAACAAGAACATGTGTGCACGAACGTGTTCTTTGTTATTCGACCACACTACCTACAGAGGTTGTGTGAGTTTTTGCACCTCAAACCCATTCTTGGGTTGTTTACTCGGCGTTTTTGGGTTGTGTACTCTGCGTTTGGAATTGACAGGAATTTGTACTTGTGCAAAGAACGGCAATCTCGAACGCACTCCCAGTGTATTATAGGGTTATTGAACTTATATTGGTGAATATTGGCACGAGTTGGCTGTGAAAATGCACGAGCTTGCGAGTGCATTTTGACAGCCAACGAGTGCCAATATTCACCTATATAAGTTCAATAACCCTTTTATTATATAGCTAAAGTATTTAGTTGTTAAATTATATCCCTTTTCACTCAAACTGCTCCAAAATAGACGAGAATTCATCAATATTGGCAGTGTGCAATAACAGCATGCATTTCTTAACTGTTCAATATTTAACCCTTCATTAATGCATGAAGCAAACTGATTTTGTATATGGGAACATCATAATTTATGTACAGTAAAACATTTTGATTAAGTAAATATCAAATACCGGCTCTGTGAGATTCGGAGGACCGTCGTCTGCCATTTTGGCTTGTTTACGTCGTTACGGTAACGTCAATATTGAACGCTCATACTCGGAATGTTTCGGGCGCATACAATTTACGCAATGCAAAGTTAGCGTTCAATAAATTCTCAGGATATTGAACGCTAACATTCTCTAGATTTTACGCAGATTTTATATACTGTAGGACTATTTATTAGCTATATAATAAACATGTATATTGTACTTGTAGCTGTATGCATCTAAGTGTATACATGTATATTGTACTTGTAGCTGTATGCATCTAAGTGTATACATGTATATTGTACTTGTAGCTGTATGCATCTAAGTGTATACATGTATATTGTACTTGTAGCTGTATGCATCTAAGTGTATACATGTATATTGTACTTGTAGCTGTATGCATCTAAGTGTATACATGTACATGTATATTGTACCTGTAGCTGTATGCATCTAAGTGGCCTACAGAGTTAAAGTCTTCCTTGAAAACTTACTGGGAAGAAACTTGTGGAACTGTTGCTGAACTTTTCTGGAATGTTCAGAGTTCTGACCTAAGAAAAATTGGTCTGCTTTCTCCAAAACCTGAAAAATAATGCATGGAAATGTACCATTAAAGTGCATCAATAATAAAACTTAAAACTACATTACATGCTGACTACCTCAGACAAACAATATTCCTATTGATTTAATGGTATATTGAAATTGAAGAGAATATACATCATCATTAATAACTCCAGCTACGTCTCACCTTCTCGGCCAAGTCTCTGTTTTCTTCCTCCATTAAGTCCTGTCTGTAGTCCAATACAGAGAGATAGCATCTCTCGGCCTCTAACTGAGAAAAGCTTTCTGCAATGTTAGCCTTTCGTAGCAGCTCCTCTACACATTTGACTGGGTCCTGTTTAATAATCATTAATATTACTCAGACATTGCTACACCTAGATATCTTTCTTACAGCCAGCCTAATCTTAGACTAATGACCCCAGACACTCCCATTATCATGCCACTAGTCCCTATAAAGCACATTGCTTTAAATGATATTAAGCGTATTCTCTACTGTCACAGTGACATTTCACTTTATTAAAGGTAAATACCCACAGTCACATCTTTACTATTAAAAACATACTAACATCTCCAAATTCAAGTTCCTTCATGAAACTATTTTTACAGTGAATGCTTTGGACACACACCTTGTCATCCATATTGTCTGGATTGACCCACCCCACATACGGCAGGATATCCACAGTCTCCCTGTTCACCAGCTCCTCTATGTCAGGACCCTCAGTTGTCTCCCCCTTCATTTGCAGAAAGATTGTAATCATAAAAATGAATTCAGAAAATTCTCAAATTTACCATAGATTCATTCAAATGTTGATTAAAAATGTGGCAAAACTGCAAATAGATTTATACTTAATATCACAATCACAAAATTTACTTTTAATTTTTGACGGAAACAATTTGTGAATTTGATAGTTGCCTGACCTCAGTCCTCTCCTCAATGGCTATATAACTAGTGTAGGGAGTCACAATACCAAACTCTTTACTGAGCTCAATAATCAGCTGCTTTCTATCTTGTTTGATCATCTGAAAATTTACATAAAGAGTTTAAACTGATTTTGTCTATCACATGTATTATGTTTGAATTTGTCAGACTAGTTTCTAATTCAATTTTTAATTGAGTTAGAATTTATCTGCATTTGTTTAATTTCTAATAGAAGTACAAATGTAGATTATGCCTGCATTGGTTTAGCTTGTAATTGAATTAGAATATATTTGTGTTTGTTTCAACAGCTTATACATAAAACTGAATTAGAATTTTCTGCATTGGTTAAGTTTACAATTTAATTAAGATTTTCTATGCGAGTTTAGTTCACAATAGAATTAGAATTTTCTGCGTTGGTTTAGTTTACAATTGAATTAGAATTTTCTGCATTGGTTTAGTTTACTATTGAATTACATGTAGAATTTTCTGCGTTGGTTTAGTTTACAATTGAATTAGAATTTTCTGTGTTGGTTTAGTTTACAATTCAAACAGAATTTTCTGCATTGGTTTAGTTTATAATTGAATTGCATGTAGAATTTTCTGCATTGGTTTAGTGTACAATTGAATTAGAATTTAATTGTCAGTTTCTACCTTGTGCTTTACTTTGTTGTCACTCAGAATGCCGTCTTCATAGTCTCGAATGACTGCCCTGGTCGCCAGTTGATGCAGCATCTGTTATACAAATATAACATCAAAACAAATTCCAACAAAAGTTTTACAAAGAATTCATGGACTACTGAATAAATATTGTGTTATCATTCGAAAATTCATTTTTTCTTCCGTGTAAATATCATTTGGATACAATATCATACTTTTTCGATGAACTTAATATTCATAGATTTCAATAGCATATATTTTTCCTGTTTTCCTACAGGTAAACTTGTGAAAGCTTGACATGCCTTTCCTTCGGTAAAATGAAGTTCTGATGTTGAAACAACAGTATCAAATTCTTTTCCATCAACCTTTGCCATCAATTTTGCCTACAAACAAAATTTATGGAGTGATTTTAAAGAATTTTGGGACCTTACACCTCAATTTGAGTACTCATACATTGATCATGTACATTTACAGACACACCTTTTGTCAAGAATTTATCAAGAAATCAGTTGTCAGAGAAATTTTCATGTTTGATATTTTTCTTTATTCAAAACATGACAAATAGTATAACATTTGATATCACTAGTGACAAAAACTGCTAACATTTATTTAGATCATTTTCAAGATATAACATTTTGCATGTAGATGAATATAATTCCTTGAATATCAACAGCACTTTGAGTGGCATTTAGTACCTGTGTACAATTCTTGACAAATCCATACACCACCTGTCTGGAGCCACTGAACAGACTTGGGATCTTGCAGGGTGCCTGAAGGGGTGGATCCAGTTTATTAGTAGATGGACCCCACTCCAACTGTACTTGTGATATTCCTGGTTGTGTAGCCTGCCCTATTTGTGCTGCAATCTATAGCCACAACATGAAATAATACCAGGTATTTTATGTGTATTCCACGTTCAGCATTTCTACATACATAACATCTGAGAGAAGGCACTACCTTCGACTTCCAGTTGAATTTTGTTTTCTTATCGAAGTATTCATATGTCCCTCCTCCATGACTTGCCAGACTCCGCAAGTTATGACCGTCTCTATTGCTCCTGAAAAGAAATCAGATGATTATTCATCACTAAATCAATTAAGTCTAGCAACTTTGAACAAAATACACTCCACTCAATAAGTACATGTAACTGTGTAAAGCTGCAAGCACTTAGTAACTGTAAGACAGAGAAGCTGGCACTGTTTGTAACCACACCTCTGCAATGCTACAAGAACTTGCCCCATTCCCAGAGAAAGGTTTGCAGCCACACAAGTACTCACCCCACACCATGAGAGAAACATTTGTAGCCACACCAGAGTAATGTTGCAAGTAATTACCCCAACTCCCTGAGAGAGGTGTTTGTAGCCACACCCGTGTAATGCTACCAGCACTTACCCCACTCCTAGACAGAACAGTCTATTTTTGGCACTGTTTGTAGCCACAGCTTCAAATAGGCCCTCTTTGTTTCCAACAAATCCATCAGAAATCAGAAAGATGCTTCTACTGCCCTCTGGTGGACTTAGTAAATAAAAGGATTTCAAGGGAGACAACACATCACTGCAACCCATCACTGGATTGGCAGTCTGAAAATATAAATTCAATCTAAAGTATACATGGCTTTTGAATGATTTGTGCACAGTGTATTTTCATTTACAGCATACTCACATACCTCAATGTATCTTATAGCCTCATTTGTTGAATTCTTTGTAATTTTGTGTGGAAACTGGAAGAGCTCCTTAAAGGATGATCCAAACACCACAACGTTAAATGTAGCCAACTCTGGGAGGTTTTCAAGTGCCAGTAACAAAACCTGCAACAAAAATCATGTACACACAGTTAGGACTATAAAGACAGTTCTGTTTTGGAAAGCTAAACTTTACACAGATAAGGTGTGTATTTGATATCGGTTTTCAGTAATATTTTACATGGATGTACTCTAAATCACTTTTCATTTGTTAGAACTTAATTATTTTCATACAAATTCACAGGGTTGTCTTGATAAGAAAATAAGATTATCATTTATAATTCTGAATATATACATAGTAATTATGTCTTGATAACATGTCCAGTAAGATGAAACCAATGAAAGAAAGGCTTTTTTTTAAAGAGCATACCTTCCTAGCATCTCTGAATGGGTCTCCCTTCATAGAATTGGACAAATCTACTAGAAATATGACCTCTGGGCTTGGATCTATTGCTGCCTCAAACTCAGGGTAAAAAGCTAGCATGCAGGCCTAGAGATTTTGGAATAAAACAAAACAGTTTTCGGTACAAAAGCGAAAGGCAGGTAAATTACACATTATCCAACTATATGTTCTAATGGCACGGCACCTTCAACAATTTTGTCTACAAGTTCCCTTAAAACTTCTTGAAGGAAAAACCCTAAAAAAGTTCATAATATCAGACTCTATTTTACCTATTGTTCTGCGAAAATTACCTGTACATCTTTTTCTGGGTCATTTTCTACCCACATCCGTGGAACATGGATCTCTGCTAATGTGATCAGAAGCTGAAATCCCTCTGTAAACTCAGATTTCCTTGGTATTTCCACCACAGCCTTGGTCGCAGTTTTCTATCAAATTAAAAATAACATAAACCAATTCATTTTGGGTACATGATCAAGGTACATCCATGTGAAATGTCACTGAAAACGGAAATCAATTAACATATGATTTATGATAATGGACTATATATTCACAATACATAGAATAACAAGAAATATTTCAGAAACATATATGGCCTCCTATGTGGCATTATTGAAAAAGGATCAACTTTAAATTTGGAATGTCTGTAATGAAAGTTAAAAATATAGATTATTTGCTTGTCTGGGGCAACCACAATATTAGGTTTGATTTCTCAAGATACTGAGCAGAATTTCAATATAACCAATCATTTGAGTTTAGGCCTTCAACCTTATGACATGAAAATAAAGTGGGGACATCAGTTCTCCAGATGTACCATTGTACGAAGTTTGATGTCTGTCATAAAAGGGTTCACAAGATATTGAACAGACAATATTTTCTTATGTCCATAGTAGTTTGACCCTTCACCTTGAGACCTCAAAATCAGGAGTGATCTAGTTCTTAGGATGTACCAGAGCACCATAATCAAATTTGATGTCTTTCAAGCATATATTTCTCAAGATATTGAGCAGACAGTATCTTACTATGTCCAGTTTGACCCTTGATCTTTAACCTTGTGACATCAAAATAAAAAGCAGATATCTGCTTCTTAGGGGGAATAAGTGTATCAAGTTTGATGTCTGTTAGGCAAACGGTTCTTAAGATATTAAGTGGATAATGTCTTCCTATTTTTAGATTAGATTGACCTATGACATTGTGACTTCAAATCAAAATCTACTCATCAGGAAAATCTGATGTCTGTCAAGAAAACAGTTCTTAAAATATTGAGTGGACAACACTTGGACAGACCGAGAGGTACAAATCAATATGCCCCCCCCCCCCCCCCCCCCCCCTTTCAATGGGAGTGTAAAATAAATTTGAGATAAAATATCCAGACAAAGCATCATGATCTTACTTTGTACTTCAGACAGTGGGTGCTTGATGTCAGGGACCTGATCACAAAAGGCATTTCTATGGCCACTTGTAATGATATCTGACAGCCTGTTGGGTCACTGATGTGTAGAACTGATGTTTCTGCCTAAAAGCAATAACAATTCATTGAAATAAAATGGATTATGATCCAGGCTCATAAGAAAGCTAAATAATCTATAAACAATTGTAATTGTTAATACTCAGTACCTGGGTTTGCTGAGCCAGTGCTGAGTCTTTGACCCATGGTGCCACTGTTGCAGGAATGGTCAAGGCTATACTATCACCCTCCACCCCAAGTTCTGTGATGTATGTGACCTTTATAAGGACTTCTGATTTAGGGGGAAGATTTCCAACACTCACAGTAAATACGTCCTAAAAATTAGAGAAATACAAAGAATTTGTCTTAAATCTTGACTTGTTTGGAACATGGTTTAAAAGTAATTGATATTTAATATGGCACAGTATAAAATTTCTTTTATGTTTTCATAGAAAAAAACTGTGCTGTAAATTCAACTGAGCTGATTTCAGAGACACTGAAGTTGAACTTACAGGCTCCTCCTCATCCATTAGATATGCACCATGACCTTTACTAATGGCCTCTCTGTACTCCCGGTGAGCTGTCTTCTTTTCCTTTATTTCTCCTATAAATTAAGAAAACATGACACATTCAATTACAATGTACAGCAAGAAATTTGACTGAATTTAAGGTATTTCATTTTTGCCTTTCAGACACCAGACTTGTTTCCCCAACATGCTGCATCCACATGCAGTTTGCAGTCTATGTAACCTGTAGTTAATGTTGTAAACTTTTTCTTTTTTGAATTTCCTTCTTTATAAACTGTCTTACTGTTATGCCCTCTGGGCCCAAAATTAGAATAAACTTATCTTATCTTATCTTATCTCTTGTATAACCCCAGAAATGCATGCATGGTTGTTAAACACAAAATGAATAAAATAAAATCTATAATTTTTGTAGGGTTGTAAATTTTGTTGTTTCATACACAGAAATTTTTAAATCCTCCATACACACGAGAAAATGAAAAACTATACACAGAAGTAAGAAGGGCCACCCTACAACCAACTACAGGTAGGCTTTTTTCTATACAACAAAAATTCAACCTTGTTGAAATACAGATTTCAAGCAATCTCCATGCGAGCATGTCGTCTGAATGCCAGCTGCAGATTCTCAATATACCTGCTGCAACGTCTGTATATCTATTGTAACTATGAATACCAAAATATGTTTCCTACTTCTAAAATATAAAATGGAGCTGATGAATACAACTGTAAAATTGACCACATTCCTCCCATCATTGCCACTTATATATTTACATTCACTGAATCTTTTCTCTTATATATTTCTTTTGAAATTGACATTTCTTTCATCTGTGACAATTAAAGTATTTTTCTTGCAAACTAGTTTGATCCAGTTTTTTTAGCGCCACCTGTCCGTGTAATCAGTACCAAATATGGAGCGTCATCAAGGTCAAAGTGTGCATTAGCTGTTCCATTTAACATTACGAATGGGTCAATCATATGATATTTTAGTACTTAAATCTTGTTTAAATTTTAAAACAATACATAAAAGTATAAATATAAACAATGAAATGTCTTTATTGTTTCATCGTGTGATGAAGGTATGTAGCAATTATTGCAGAAAAAATTTACATAAGTGGGTTATGAATTTTTTCTGCAATGCTAGCTACCTTCATCACCCGATGAAACAACAAAGAAAGCATTCTATTGTTTAAATATACTCCACCCTTGCCTTACCTATGATGTGCTTTCCATTTATAAAAGCTTCAAACCCACAAACAGCTGCTGTCTCATCCAGCGGAAACACATACTTTGCTTCAATTGGTTTAGTCATATTGTTTTTATAGGACTGCAGAATCACCACCTATTGGAAACAAAAACTGTATAGAGGGATACCACCATACTAATCCATTAAATCCATGGAGCTTTAGCTTTCTATTCTTCACTATACAGGTACTGAGTGTACAATGCATTATTAGCAAATGTAGAAAAAATGCTAAAACTATATATCCTGAATTTCAATGTTTTCAGAAAGCTTACCTTTGCCACCATATCTACAACCTTAGCCCGGATGTGAACCCCCTGGAGTGGGATTTTGGTTGACCCTTTACTACCGATCAGACCACCGGTCACTTTTGAGAGAGGGTCAGGAAGGTCCTTTAAGTCCTCGATATCTGCAATTTTTGTGAATCTTGTATGCAATATGAGACATGCATCAAATATGTTCATGGAAAATATATTCAAGACTGAAGAGCAATCTATTCATTTCATCTCACATTTCATTTTACATTCTTTAAGAGCACATCCTTTGACTACACCAAAAACTAACACATCATCGCAAAACCATGGCTGAAACATACCAGGGTAGAGGAGCCTATATTTCACCCGTGGCTTTTGACAATGAAACTAACATTACATTCCCTTTTGTCTTCCCTCTAACCTACCCAAGAGGAGAGTAGCACATCAGATATCAATGACAAGCAGAATTGATTGCCTAATAAATATTATAATACTCATCAATTTCAAAGTCCCAGAGTCTTGATAAACATGTCTAATTTCCAATGATTTTACCTTCAATACCTTTACCTAGGCATTTCCTCATGAATGTAAACAAAATGAGTATGAATCTTGATAAATATATGTGACTATTTTAACAGCTGGGAATATTCAAACAGAAATGAAAGTAACTTGTAAATATAAGAAATAAATTTCATTTTTGCAAATACTGTACATACAGGTATAAACACCAATGCTTCACCCCAGCATGCTATTCATGAAGTGCTAAAATGTGCTTCATGAAGTATGCCGGCATAAAGTGTCGCAGCTTATACATGCACCCTCGTGTATTTTCAAAAATGAAATTTATTTTTGAAATGATCATACCAAATGAGCTTGAAACAACTGCAATATCCTCCTTTTCTTCAGGCATTGTCTGAATTGAATGTATGGGTGGATCACATGGGAGTGTGAACATAACAATATATCGAACTCGTTGTTGTGATGTGTTGTATATCACAAACTCATCATCCTGTAATGAAATGTTACAAATTTCAACCAATCAGTAGTGACATAACTGGCAAAAATCTGTTACAAATGAATAATTCATACTGGGAATCTAAAATTGTACATGGGACAATATTTCTTAATTTACAGAGCAAGATAAAGAGCACTCAAAGTATCCCTTCTCCCCCATCCCAAGTACATCACAAGAGCATACTGGGAAATCTGTTTTATTGTCCTCTGTCATTTTCACACCATGACAGCTGTGGTAACCACTAGGTGGCGCTTTAAGCTCAGGCTGTACTGTTGTATAGTCACAACAATTTCCCAAGGCCACTTCACAGATGATTAGCATCCTCATTCCTGTAACAGCACTGGGCACAGCATACTGAAGGCATGTACTGTAATAAAAAAAAATCACGCAAATGGAGTTATTTATTCTATTTACAGTAAATTTGATAAAATTGACCAATATTTGGAATTATGACATCATCTGGCTGATGTGTTTTTGTAACACTTCAGGTCTTGTAACATACAATGGATATTTTTCATGCAGCTTTTCTTCCGTCAATTACAGGCTTGGACAAACTTGACATTTATGCTAGTTTACTTATTTAAGATAACATTCCCTGATCAAACTGTGGCACATCACCTAAAGCTGGCAACATCTCTACACGAGTGAAAAACATAAAACAAGGCACATCACCTAAAGCTGGCAACATCTCTACACGAGTGAAAAACATAAAACAAGGCACATCAACAAAAGCTGGCACGTCTCAACACGAATTAAAAACATAAAACAACAATGTCAGTTGAATGAATAAACAAAACATGTTTGATCTATTAATCATAATCAGAATAATATTTTCTTTACTCAAACGAGTTGGAGAAATAGATGCCGCATCCCAGTTTTCCACCATCTATTCTGGTGACTCCATGTTCCTCTACCACATCCTGAGGTAACAGCATTCCCCTACAGATACAAATAAACATACACAACATGGATATTTTCTCACAATATACACGTTATATTCAGTTCTTTCTTTTGTCCACCACTTGAGTTTTTTAAATAAATAATTCATAAATTAACATTTGTATGTATTTGATGTTAAAGTAAAACACAAAATTCACTAGTTTCAGGGAAAAAGTTTGCATGATACATAAAAAGCATTTTGCAGTAATTAAGTGAGGAAGGCTTTAGACACATGGATGCATACCTTGATAGAATGCCAAGCAGATTTTGTGGCCCTGAGGCATGCATCAAAAGATGAGAATTCCCTATTGATTCAGCAGTACCCTGGTACATAATGTCTTCTACAGTTCGACCAACTTCAAAAACATTGTGGATCATGATCCTACAAAATGAAGAAAAGTAACATCAGCCAATGTTCACTATCAAATACACTTATTTATTACACTTTTCAGTTTTTACCAATGGTTACATAATGTACCAATGCAAAATAGTTTATAACCTGTGTTCCCTATCATTGAAAATGCTTCGAATGAGTTGAAATTTAGCAGCTGGTTCATTCAGGTTTTTCATCCGACATCTTAGTGCCCTGTACTTGGCAACTGTGCTGGCATTGGGAGAAAAGTCTGTGGCTTCACTTACAGCCAGTACATCATAGATGAGCTGGAAAAGACACATTTACAAGGAAATATAGAATAGAACCCTTACAATATGAGTACACTGTAACACGTAAATATAGAACAGAACCCTTACAATGTGTCTACACTGTAACATCTAAATATAGAACAGAACCCTTACAATGTGTCTACACTGTAACATCTAAATATAGAACAGAACCCTTACAATGTGTCTACACTGTAACATCTAAATATAGAACCCTTATAATGTGTCTACACTGTAACATCTAAATATAGAACCCTTACAATGTGTCTACACTGTAACATGTGAATATAGAACAGAACCCTTACAATGTGTCTACACTGTAACATCTAAATATAGAACAAAACCCTTACAATGTGACTACACTGTAACATCTAAATATAGAACCCTTATAATGTGTCTACACTGTAACATCTAAATATAGAACCCTTACAATGTGTCTACACTGTAACATGTAAATATAGAACAAAACCCTTATAATGTGTCTACACTGTAACATCTAAATATAGAACAGAACCCTTATAATGTGTCTACACTGTAACATGTAAATATAGAACAAAACCCTTACAATGTGACTACACTGAAACATCTAAATATAGAACCCTTATAATGTGTCTACACTGAAGCATCTAAATATAGACCAGAACCCTTACAATATGACTACACTGTAACATGTAAATATAGAACAGAACCCTTACAATGAGTCTACAAATTCCTGCTTGTCAATAAATCTTATTCTGTTATATTTTGAGTTATAGCAATTTTTACTATAGATCTGTAAATTTGAAAATGAGAAATGTTGATGAATACATGAAAAGAAACTCCAACGAATGACTTGTAGTGCACAACAAAATATGAGCAACAGAAAACATCAGGGGAACTCCGTCTTATTGAAGACTTCATGGGGGTCCTTATTACACAGATATAATAGTGCTGAAAAAGATCCTCTTCTGTAAAGGAGACCCTCCCCCCCACCCCCACACACTGGAAAACACATACCTGACAGAGATCTAGTTTCTCTGAAATCACCTTTGGAGTCATATCCTTTGTTATGTACTGTTGTTTATGAGGAAGAGCCTCCTGATAGAACTCCTCCACTAATTCGGCCAAACCATCATCTGATTTGTTCTTCTTTACTATTTGTTTTATCTGTTTCAGAATGGCCATGGCATCATCCACCTATACATGCAAACATATTCTGGTTGTTTAGGACTACTTTTAAAAACACAACACATCACCAGTAAAATAGCTGTTTTGTTTATGTGCCATGCTTCTTAATTTACAAGCTTAATAAGTATCACTTTTTACAAAAGTAAAATTCCACATTGTAAGTGAATGAAATTCTCTTCTACCTATTTACACAAACTGTTAAATTCAATATGACTACCTTATCCACTTTTGTATGCTGCATTGAAACAGTCAACATTTTCTCAGCTTCTTGTGTTGCCTCATTCCAGATCATCTCAACAAACTCTCCCACATCTTGGTCAAGGTCATTGTACATCGAACAAATATCATCCAATATCTGAAGTAACAGTATTCTTCTTTTAAATGTCACAAATTAAACTGAATTGAAATAACAAATTCTGTCTGCATCACTATAATCCTAATAATATACATAGATTGGGTGCAAATACTTTTTAATAACAAGTTCAATCACAGTCTGTTAAAGAAAAGTAAATCATTTCTTACTGCTATTTAACACACCATTTTTTAAAATTCAATCTAAAAAAAAATTGGGGGGATTTTATCACATGCCTCTTCTTTGTAAGTAAAATGTTTCATTACCACATACCAGCTTCAGTTTGTGTGACCCTATTTGGTTGGAGATGAAATTTGGAGTGTGCCATGGTTCCATATTCACTATGGCTGAAGTGTATCTCTTGTATAATTGTTCATAGCAGACAAGCACTTCATCAGCAGTGTCTACGTACCATACTACTGGTGCCTCAGTCCCCACAATGTGCTACAAATGATTTTCATTGAAAAGAGTTTTGTTCAAAAGTGTCATAATTACGATTATTTTATACAAATAAATCAATTAATTTACATTCAATGACCAAAACATACTTTATACTGCAACAATACTTTTCAATGTAAATTTATATTCAACTCCGTGTTATCGAAGAAATAAAGTTCATTTTTGAAAAGACGCTTCACATTGGTATGCTTTATGAAGCACGTTAGATTTTAAAGAAAAGGATGCTGACTTGAAGCATTGAAGTTTTTAGATCACCTGAGCTAAAAGCTCAAGTGAGCTTTTCTGATCACCCGTAGTCCGGTGTCCGTCCGTCTGTAAACTTTTAACATTTTTGACTTCTTCTCAAAAACCACTGGGACAATTTCAACCAAAGTTGGCACAAAGCATCCTTAAGTAAAGAAAATTCTAAATTGCTAAAATAAAGGGTCAGGTCATCTTCAAAGGGGAGATAATCAAGAAAAAAGTAAAAATAGAGTAGGGTCATTAAAAAATCTTCTTCTCAAGAACCACTGGGCCAGAAAAGATGAAATTTATAGATAAGCTTTATTAGGTAGTGCAGATTCTAAATTATTAAAATCATGGCCTCTGGGGGTTGGATGGGGCCACAATAGGGGATCAAAGTTTTACATACAAATATATAGGGAAAATCTTTAAAATCTTTTTCTCAAGGACCACTGAGCCAGAAAAGCTGAGATTTATATGAAAGCTTCATGATATAGTGCAGATTCAGGTTTGTTAAAATCCTGGCCCCCAGGGGTCGGATGGGGCCACAATAGGGGATCAAAGTTTTACATACAAATATATAGGGAAAATCTTTAAAAATCATCTTCTCAAAAACCACAGAGCCAGAAAAGCTGATATTTACATGAAAGCTTTCTGACATAGTGCAGATTCAAGTTTGTTAAAATCCTGGCCCCCGGGGGTCGGATGGAGCCACGAGGGGGGATCAAAGTTTTACATACAAATATAAAGGGAAAATCTTTAAAAATCTTCCTCTCAAGAACCACTGAGCCAGAAAAGCTGAGATTTATATGAAAGCTTCCTGATATAATGCAGATTCAAGTTTGTTCAAATCATGTCCCCGAGGGTAGGATGGGGCCACAAGGGGGATCAAAGTTTTACATACAAATATATAGGGAAAATCTTTAAAAATCTTCTTCTCAAGAACCACTAAGCCAGAAAAGCTGATATTTACATGAAAGCTTCCTGATATAGTGCAGATTCAAGTTTGCTAAAATGATGGCCCCCGGGGGTCGGATGGGGCCACAATAGGGGATCAAACTTTTACATACAAATATATAGAGAAAATCTTTAAAAATCTTCTTCTCAAGAACCACTGAGCCAGAAAAGCTGATATTTATAAGAAAGCTTTCTGACATAATGCAGATTCAAGTCTGTTCAAATCATGGCCCCTGGGGGTAGGATGGGCCACAAGGGGTGGGGGGTCAAAGTTTACATACAAATATATAGGAAAAATCTTTAAAAATCTTCTTCTCAAGAACCATTGAGCCAAAGAAGTTCACATTTACATGAAAGCTTTCTGACATAGTGTAGATTCAAGTTTGCAAAAACATGGCCTCCAGGAGTAGGTTGGGGCCATAATAGGGACTACGGTTTTACATGCAAATATATATGGAAAGTCTTCTGATATGGACCAAGGTGACTCAGGTGAGCGATGTGGCTCATAGGCCTCTTGTTATATTTACATTCTATAATCATTTCTGTCAGAATTCCCAGTGGTTAAAATTGACATGTTATATTCATCAAGATTCATACAAGCATTGTTCATGCACAACTGCATCACATTCATGAGGAAATGGCTATCACTACAATTAGTAAAGATTATCAAAATCAAAACATTGGAAATTAAATCTAAACTAAATTAAATGTAGATAGTTAAAATTGTCTTATTTGACACCTGTGCAATCTGTTTCACTGAGCATTTCAACCCTTATTTTCATTCTCAATTTCATTACACTGTTCATTCCAACACATGCGGATTCTCACAAAAAATTGGTCTCCCACTGCATGTCGAATTTGACAGGTTTTACACTGTACAATATACCATGTGTGTAAATAGGGGATAGAGTACTTGGAAAACTCATCATATCTAATCATGTTATACATGTGTTGGTGGTTTTACCTCCCCTTCAATCTGGCCTTCCTGATGATAAAGCCGGAACTTGTCACAAGATGTTAGTGCATGAACCTCAATAACACGAACCAGTTTTGAAGACTGCAAAATAAAATTGTACCGACAATCTAAACTAAATGTAGATTATTTTCAAACAAAAAATAACATCAACATTTCCAGCCATTCCCAGAAATGTCACAGTCAACAACATTTAAAAATATTATGCGTTTATTGACAGCATACTAAACATAGATCACTGCTACAGAGTTATAGAGGGGAGTCTGGGTAGCGCTCTCACTTCTCACCGCTGTGACCCGAGTTTGATCCCTGTGATCGGCAGTGGTTGTATGTGAGAGGGTATTGGTGGTCGCCCGCTTGGACATGTGGGTTTCCTCCGGTTTCCTCCCACATAAATGACCCCCTAGCGCAAACATCCGTGCATCAAAGGATCCCATTTGAAATAAGCTTTTGAGCTTTCATGGGTTATCCTTGGTATTTATGTATGTATGTTTGTATGTATGTATATACCGAATAAACATTTCTTTATTTATAGATGACTTACAAACTGTACAAATAATTCAAAGCTTCCATGATTAACTTTATGGCAAGTTGATACTGATTTCCTGATCATTAAAGCATTACATACCTTCAGAAGAGCCCACTTTGCCACTTTGTAATTGTCATCATTGGGATAAGGGGCCTCGGGGTCATCCAGGCACCAGGATTTTATGGCATTTAAATTCACAGTCTTGTGTCGTTTGACATTTAGATATGTTCTTGCCTTCTGCTGTTTTGCTATAAATTACAATGTTACAAAAAATTCTCATCGATTCCACGTCTATTTCTATGTTTATTCAATGGTATTATGTACTTTCAAATTCATGGAATTGAAGTGAAAGTTCAAACTAGATGTGGTTGTGAAACATTATGCCCCAAATACGACCATGTTCAAATGTGGCAAATTGACCTTGATCTCAATAAATGACATTCATCAATCTCTTAGATTTGATCTCAAGTCATCAAGTATTTTAAAGTCTCTGTTTCATATCAAAAATATAATTGTTAAGGTCCACACAGAGAGACAGACAAATAATACCCCCCCCCCTCCCTAATCTTCAACACATCAGTTACACTGAAATGTGAGACACGTGTATAGCTTTCGGGATATTATGATCAAGATAAAAAAGTGCATTCATAAATCAACATTTACTACATAAATATAAAGAAAGAGAAATTTCATATTAGTATAAAACCAGTAATTAAGTTATAGTTCGAATGAGTAATCAAAGTAATCCAAATTACATATTCGTCCTTTTCTGAAATTCTTCCCAGTAATCGGTTCTCCCACTTCATAACTTGCTGTCTGCAAAAGGTGTTGCTTTTCTATGCTGTCTGAAATGAATTCACATCGCAGAACAGGCACATTATATCGAACTGCCTGTCTCTGTTTGTATGATGTTTTCTCCAACATATCCCCAAATAACACCACATAGTTAGTCTGAGGGAAAGAAAAAAACATTGCACAGAATCAGCACAATTGACAAATACAGAGCTATAGATAATATTTTACATCTGTGAATACATGTACTTGTACAAACCCTGCTCTGTTCAACTTCCTTGTAAACTTACCTTGCGGGTAAAAACATAGGACACAGTTCCCCCATGATCTGTCACTTTTCTCCTCCAGCACTGCTTTTCCTTCAATTTCGTCAAATTATCAAACTCCAACACAAAGGTGCAGTTATGGAAAATGTTTGTGCCAGAAATTTCCATCATCCTGAATTTGTGAAATACAATGAAACAATAACCTGTGGTTTGCGACGATAATTTTTGATATCAACAAAAAATTATAACTGTAGTCCAATAAAATCTAGTGATGGGAAAAACATAGAAATTATTTATACACTAGGTAAGATATGATTTTTGAGAGTACATTTAAGGAGTGTCTTTCAAGTTTGAAAGAATAAAAGATGATATACCTCAAGTCTATTCATACCAGCATATTGTGTGTTAGTTAGACATTTCTTGTATTATAATATTTTTCATCATTTTCATTATAAACCTCTGTTGTACCATGTTGTACTCTCAAATGTTGTTCATTATATAGGTATATCCAGAGTAAGCAAAACATCAACAAGAAAATGCAAGTAATATGAAAATATTTTGATCTCACTGAGTTTGTTTTGACTAGAATGAATATTTACATTTACTCTGTTTTTCCCATCACATTCTTACTAACTGAAACTTAATGTTTGTCAGGTCAAGTGTAATTAGCATATTTCAAAAGTTGAAAGTTTACGAGATATTAACTTTCAGTTAGTAAGAATGTGATGTGAAAAACAGTAAATGTAAAACTTTAGATATATAACAATTATTAGGAAACAGTCATGATTTTGATCAATTGTAGCTTGAAGAATGTATTAATTCTGTCAAGTCCCCTCTTGTACAAATGGTGTGAAAAATTGATCGCCGTTCAGGATTGATCTTCTCCTTCTATATGATGGCCTACTTACATTCACGATCTAGACATTTTCCAAGAACGTGTCTCAGGCCTGGGAGGTTACTGTATATTTCTTTTTCTTGACATAAAGGAGTGAAGGACCATTCCACCAAGTTACATTACAATCGTTTCAGTCATGCAGTTCCTGAAGAATCTAAATAAAAAGCCAGTCCAACGAAATTAAACTATTTGTGCTTGCTTCCATCTTTGTTTGGAAACACACTAATACCTAATTTATGCAAATTAGAAGACCGGTAAATATGGGCAATAAATAAATATCAGAAAATGCAATGTATAAATTAGCCATTAGGGTCAGTGTCAAGTGCAATTAACCACTGTTTAGTTCACAAAGAAAGTACGAGGGTCCGAGTCCCCACAAAATGTCAACTTCTGATGGGAAATCAGATTGGCACCCATTTTATACCCATAGCTAAGAGGTATAAATGGAGTGACAAACAGAAATTAGACAATGTAATTGAAAGTTTGCGAGACAAGGCCCTTAAATATTTCAGCACTCATCTAGTATATGATCAAAACCATTTCCCCACCTTGGTGCAAAAAATGAATGAGAGGTTCGGTATGAAAGATCCACCACACATAATTAGGCATCAGTTACAAGATGTACATCAGAATGGTGACGAAACTCAAGAAGAATTCACAGAAAAGGTTAGGGAAATGGCTACTGATGGGTATCCGAATACCCCTGGTCACTGTGTACAGGCTGTAGCAGTTGATGCATTTTTAAAGGGTTGTTCAAACAAAAAGGCAGCTTTAACTGCATTGGATAAAAATCCAACAACCTTAGATAAAGCCATGCAATTCCTAAAAAGCGCAATAACCAATCAGAGACTCATATTAGGAAGTAAAAGAAATGAGATAAAACGAGTAATTACTTTTGAAAATTTGGCAAGTGATGACAAAAAACCAAAAATTAGAACACTTTACAATGCACAAGAAAGCTCAAAAACAAATTTGCCAATGACAAGTTTAGAATTAAGAAGTAAAAGAATAAAAGAAGAAGGCAAACAGACCAAATCAGAAATTCAGGAAAAATTGAGTGTCATTAAGGTCAACACCATTTCAAAAATCAACCTCAAACAGTAACGAGTCATCCCCTAATCGTGCAACTCGGTCGAATAGTACATCTCCCCACTAGAAGTCCAACAAGGTCAATTACATACTACAATTGTTAACAAGAGGGTCATTTCGCTAGAGAATGTCCAGGGTCAAGAAACAGGTCATCATCACCTCAAAGTAGGTCAACCGGAAATTTAAACTTCATTAGGTTGGGGGAAGTTGGGCATTCATCAACCTATACAGTAGAAACACAAAGGTCCCCTCCTAAGGTGAAGTTCAAGGTCAATGACATTTATTTAAAGAACGCTGAAGTGGGAACCCCCCAATCTGTAAAAGTTAAGGTCAAACAACGTGATCTGTTCAAAGAACCAAACCACAGAAAAGCAATATATATTCCTATAAGGACTGAAAACGTTAAATCAATGCAGTGACAGACACTGCTGCTTAAATTACAGTGATTTACAACAAACTTAAACATCAACCAAAATTGACAGAAAGGTGCAGGAATTAAGGTCTAATTGGTGGAATGGCTGAACAAGTGAGATTACAAGTTGGTTATTTCAGTTAGAAACAACACATAGTGGTGTGTGATATATCTGAGGATCTGGCCTATAACTTTCGGAAGATCTTGATGTACACAGTTATATTGGCCTTTAAATCATGCATTGTTTCATTTGACACTAAGGAGATACCAGTAAAACAAATGAAAGGCATAGAATTCAAACAAGTCAACATATATAGGGTATCAGTACACAAACAAACTACATGTATAATACAATGCAGTTTGTAAAACTGAAAACACATTCCTTGTCCAGAAATATTAGCAATATAGAACCACTTAACATAGACCATGAACTACTTTGTTCATTCAGTCATTTTTTCAAACAATCCTCACATGGCAGTTAGAAATCCAGAATCTCAGTCTGCAGTTTTGTCAGATCATCTGACTCAAACTGATTCACAGACGGAATGCGCTCGTTGTAGTAGGAAAAAAACCCACCACGATATTTTTAGCTATACTACATATATACCATTCAAAATCCTTACTTATTGAATGTCAGAAATTCATACTTCGATTTATTAATCATCTAATTCCATTTTAAATAATAAATTGCCATAATAAAGCTATAAATAAACTTAACCTTCCATAGAGCCTTCAAAACCAACAGACATCAGGCATCATGTTTATTTTTATTTACAAAATTATCATATGAACCCGATCAAAATAACAGTAGCTGTTCTACGAACCCGATGTATCTGTGTAACTCTCTCTCTCTCTCTCTCTCTCTCTCTGAAACTCAAAATTGTGACATCAGAAAGATACTGTTCGGTTATACCATTTCTCTTTGAATTCATTTGTTTCTCTTTCATATATACATGTCTATATCAACATTTTAACAAAACATGTGCCCTAATTATTATCAATATTATTTACGAAATTAAAATATTACCACCATGCTATTATAGCATCTAACATCAAGACGTTGCAGGCAACGCTCCACAGAAAAACCCCCGATTTTCTCGTAGAGTGTTGCAGATAACAGGAGTATTGTAACGATTCTTATTTTTTCGGTTAGGAATCAATATAAAATGTACATAAAGGGGAATTTTCCCCGGGAAGAGGGTTTTCTTGAGGGTATCCTTTTGCAAAAAGTCACAGGGGGTTGTCTTCCGGATTGTGGAAAAAAGAAAGAAAAAGAAAATATGAATCCTCTTGAAAACCTCCGTTGAAGTACATGTAGTTTTGATAAAGATGCTACGAAAGCCTATTAGTATCATATAAAAAATAAATTTACATTCCCCTATCTCGTAATATACGAGAAAAGATCTCGTTATTACGAGATAGTTATCTCGTAATTACGAAAAAAGACAGATAAACTTGGATTAGCATTTGTAAACTATAGTTTACAACCGTTAAATATAGTTTTATGGATGAAAACTATAGTTAACGAATCATTAACTATAGTTTACAGTTCGTAAACTATAGTTTACAGTCGATAAACCTAGTTTATCAACTGTGAAACTATGTTTAGCTCATTTTTGTGAATTTGGCGTGCCATATAATAGATAGTTATGAGTAATTGACAACTAGAACATTATATATTTAGATATGAACAGGAACAAACAAAAATAATTATATATATACAAAGTTACATTTTACGACAATCAAACATGAAAGATTTTTCAATTTCAAAACGTAATTTGAAACAATTTGAATTACTTTTTTTCCCATTTATCACGAGACTAATTTCCAAAGCTAGTACCATTGATACATTCCAGAAGAGAAAGAGATTTGGCACCCAAAGTGGCTGAGTATTTTGGCTAATATGTAACCCACCCACCCCCCTGTAATCTTTGACCTGCCTCTGAATTTGACACATCAATTATGTTTGATTTATTTATATGTTGCATTTCTTATGTTTTCATCATTGAATAAATGTTACAAAATTCTTGCTTTTCTATGCTCGTGGTTTGGAAGTTGGAGTATGGTTCCGTGGAAATTATAGTACAGCTAAGTTATTGAATGTTGGGTTTCTGTCTGATTTAAAGTATGGCTAAGATTAAAGAAAAAAATCGCACCTTGACATCCTCTTAAAGATGTACCTGTACATCATACATGTACCAACAATTCATCTTATTTGTAGCAATTATTTATATCTTATAATGGAAGGGAAACTTATGTATCATGCCTGCGAAAAGAAAAATAGATTCATTCCCTAAATCAGAATATGTGACAGAAAAACTTAAAATTGTGAATTTACTGGATGATATTAATCAATATGACAATCTTTGATATCTTTTCACCTTAGTAACGCTGCATCTTCCATCTTTTAACCCTGCGTTATTTTCCTTTTCAAGCATTTCGTCAAAAGAAAGACTATTATGAATCCCACTTTAGTAAGAAATTGAATGTCTTTTTATATTCTTGTGACAGATTATCATGGTTCTTTCTCAAATTGTTTCGAACCTTGAATTCAGCTCATGAAGCAAACATCCGTGCGAATTTTCGTAGGTACTCGATATTGTTTGAGAAAAGTAACTACTTTCATTCAAAGTATGGGACATATTCTGTTTCTTAAAACTTCTGTGCGTTCCGTGCGATTTATGTTAGACAAAGAAAACTCTCATTTATGTGGTTTTTGAGAAAAATAAATCGACCGATCGCTTCAAAAATCTAGAAACCCTGCATTACTGAATCTTTTCACCATGGTCACGATGGTCCACGGTGAATTCGCATCCATTTATGTGTCCATGAGGGCTTAAATCTGACATCCTGCGAGGACTATGCTCCACTATCAGGAGACAAAAGTGTGACCTTTGAGTTTCTAAACATTAATTAGGGACCAAGAAAGGGTGCCATCATACATATAGTTCTTTGTTCATATTAGCAGTGGGTAAATAGATTTGTGGACCAATTATCCACTGAGTTGTCAAATGTCATATCAATTTTATTTCATAAAACATATAAAATACTGCTGCTTGACTTTCCAGAATTGGAAGAATACAGGAGATTGAATGAACTTGGATTTTACCAAAACATAGTTTAGTGGACAGTATAGAGGGAACTAATTATACTGCCTTGCTACATCTTCACGTCAAGGGTTATTGATTCGCTACCTCGAGGTAACGAATTAATAACCCTTGACTTGTGAAGATGGCCTTGCTAGTGAGTTAGCTTTTCTAGTGATGTGGTAGTGTCTCTCTTTCGATCACTCAAGTTGAGCAACGGCGAGCTCATCAGCCCTTTGATGGATGACCACTACACGTTACAAACTTGTGGTAGTGTAGTGACTCTGATGTTTGGTGGTAGGCCTGGAGTTGTCATGGTGAACGGCGGATGCCATTGCTGAGGAGTTGCCAAACATTCAAAGAGCACTCGCGCTAAGCTTCGGGACCAAACCTATCCCAGAGTAGGGGGAAGTGTAGCGGGCACTGCTGGGCAGTATATAGGAACTTATAATGGTATGCTAGTAATTCTAGTGATGTGGTTGGGTCTCTCTTGATCACACAAGTTAAGCAACGGCAAGCATTACCATTTCTTGGATGGGGAACAGCTACACATTATGTGTTAAATAATTATTACTCTGATGGCAACTTGGCTAGGGCCAAAGCTATCCTGACCACCACAACCCATACAGAATTACAACTCCTTCTCCACTGAAATCATGTTATAGGCCTAAATCAATGCACTCGCATATTAATATATTGCCAAAAGGGACAAATTTTTAATAGAAAACAATTATGACTTATATATACATACATGTACATAACATCAAATGATACCAGCAATATTCAATACATGTAGTAATGGTCAGTATATTGCACTGTTCTAGCAATGATCTAAAGTGTTAACCCACTACGGTACTACCCCATACAAGAAATAAAGCCAATATACTGCCACTTATACAACATCTAAGTGTAGTTGTAGTTGTTCTTTTATACGTACATATACAATGTCATATTACAAATTTAAATCATGAAGAGTCATACAAAATCCGAACACTTAAAGAACATGTATCACAACATACAATGTCAAACTTAATTTGAATATCGGTTTCTAATAAGACATATAAACCGCCACATCTGCAAGGGTAGATGAAAGTAACATCATTAGTTTCTGAAAGTTCACACTTTACAAAATCATCAATTTCAATGTCATCCTGAATTGGCCAATCTTGTGACACGCATCTCTGTTTCCACTTTATGTCATACTGCTTCCTTAAATCTGGATTGCCTAAAATGTTCCATGCAAAATTTATCTTTGCAAATTCATCATGCGTCTTGCCCTTGACGTCAGACACTTTCCCTTCACTTTGTGATAATACTTTGTCTGGATGAACCCGTAAAGCAATTTTCTGATAACTTCTCTTTAGCTCTTCGTAAGTAGCTGTTTCATCACAGTCCAGTAAACTATAGAGATCCTCCATTTGTCAACTGTTCCTAATAATGATCCATCAACTCAAGTCATGCCTCTTTACTTTCATTTTTGATTACTAATTCAATTGTACTAAAAATGTTCGGTCAACCAATCGTTGCGATATCATAAACGTTGTATCAAAAGGAAATTCAAATTATGTTTTTGATAAATGGAAATATTTATGATATACGTTTACAAATGTTTTTCATATTACAATAATGGTCCATATTCCATACCGTTTATGTGAACAGTGATTTCACACCGATGCAAGTTGTTTCGGCCTTTTTACAGTTCGACCCTAGGTTCGTTCGGCCTCAAGTTTTTTCGGCCTCTTGTCGTTTCGGCTTTAGATACCTAGTCGTTTCGGCCCAAGTTTCGTAAGCGACAAAATATCGACAATATGATGTTGTTTTTGTTAATATAGATGTGTAATGAATTTATGCTATTGTTGTTTGTTGAATGGAAGCTGTTCGAGTGTAAGCTTTTGAGACTTTAATGAGGAGGAAATTTTGTATGATGAGGAAATAATTGGAGGTAGGCTTAGTGTTAGAAAAGATTATGAAATATATACAAAATTCTTCAAATTTTCTTTTCCATGATGCTTAGCAAATTGTGATACCATGATAATTAATGTAACAGAGACAATTTTATGCCTCTGATGGGATTTGAACCCGGGTCTCTGACACTAAAGTCCAGCACTCTACCAATCGAGCTAAAGGGTTAACCCACTAGCCAGAGCTAGTAGGAATGCCATATCACTCACACTACCACATTGTCCCCCTCCTTTTTAAGAGTCGTCCCTGACTCTTCCGGAGTGCCAATTTTTCCAGACTAAGGTTAAGTACGTTGGACACATTATTTCCGCTGATGGAATAGAACCAGATCCAGAGAAAGTGGATAAAGTGAAGTCTTGGCCAACACCAAGAACACCCGAAGAGGTCCGGAAATTCCTAGGATTCATTGGTTACTACCGGAAATTCGTCAGAAATTTCTCCAAACTTGCCAGACCACTGACAGATTTAACACCCAGTCCACAGTCGTCAAAGAAGAAAGGGAAACAACAATCTTCAGTTAATTGGAGATGGGGTAGAGAACAACAAGAGGCTTTTGACGTTCTACGACAGCACTTGATATCACCACCTATACTTGGATACCCAGACATGACAATTCCATTTGAACTCCATACTGATGCTAGTTCCAAAGGACTTGGAGCCATTCTTTACCAAGAACAGGCTGGGATGATACTTGCATAGTCAATGTAAACAAACACTACTCATGTAAACAGTTGATGTTTCCGGTATGTAGAGATGCACTCCCGGTTTGCAAATCGTGCAGACATATTTGATGATTTTCTCATCTGAAGTTGTAATATGTTGCACGATTTGCAAACCGGAAGTGCATCTCTACATACCGGAAACATCAACTGTTTACATGAGTAGTGTTTGTTTACATTGACTATGCAAGTATTTTATTCCTTTTATACTGTATGCTTGTATTGCAATCATGTACAGTCATGCACATTGTTGTTTGATACTGATTGAACATGGAATAATTGACAAATGCATTTCTCTCTGATATTTAATATCATTTTGTGTACTTTGTATGTCTCGATAGGTACTTGCAGTGTAATTGCATACTATTGTACTATGGAGTTCTCGGCAAAAGAGATTGAAAACATTGTCAATGCTTTTAAAGAAATGGATGTTAAACCAAATGTAGATTCACCACAAAGCTTTATAGAATGGATGTCTGATTATCATGGTTCTGTTTTGCCTATGCATATTCCTAAATTGTCATTGTTTTCAGGAAGCGGTGCTACTTCATTTCAGCTCTGGCATTATGAAGTTCGGTGTCTACTACAGGATGGATACCCTACAGATAGGATACTTCAAGCTATTCGACAGTCCCTTAAAGGCGAAGCGAGCAGGATTGTGATGAATTTAGGTGTTGAAGCAACACTATCTGATATTCTCACTAGATTAGACAGTGTTTATGGACTTGTCGACAGAGCAGAGGCTATTCTTGCGGAATTTTATTCAGCACGACAGAAACCCACTGAAGATGTATCATCATGGAGTTGCAGATTAGAGGACATTATGTGCAAAGTGCGACAGATTAAAGACATTGATTCTAGTGAAAAGGATTCCATGCTACACAACATGTTGTGGATTGGACTTGAACCTTCACTAAAGAACATCACTAGATACCTGTTTGACAGCATCCAAAGCTTTGATGAACTTAGAGTGGCTTTAAGGAGAGTGGAACAGGAACACAAGAATGATAGAGACAATCCTGTAGAAAACAGAAATTCTATGGATCAAAAGACAGGGAAACCAAAACCACCAAAGAGAAAGAAATCTGTGCAAAACAAAGACACTAGTGACAGTGTGATTTTTAATGACATGCAGATTTCGGTGAATTCAGATATGAATAATCCTATTGTAAACACTCAGGACAACAGTGAAACAGATATAGGAACTGTATCAACATCATATGTGTCACATAACAGTCCAAAACATTCTTCTTGGACAGCCAGTAAACATGATGATGAACCTGTGTGCTTCAAATGTGGACAACATGGTCACATCGCAATAGGATGTCGAGTGATTACGCACCACAAAAGACGGCCGTACTATACTCAGGAATCCCGAAAACGAGGATATGTACATCAACTGTATACGCAGTCCTCAAAGACTTACAACAAGAAGTCGTCATTGATAGGAGAGTGCAATGAAGTGTCTATCAAGGTTCTCAACATTGCAACTACTGCATTACTTGACACTGGTTCCACTGTCTCTACCATAAGTGAAACATTCTACAAGGAACATTTCCCTGATATTCCACTACAGTCATTAGAATTTGCACTAAGTGTAGAGTGTGCAGATGGACAACAGCTTCCATATTCCGGATACATTTCACTGGACATACAGATATCGGGAATCTCATCATTTCCATTACTCAATGACTGTTTGTTCCTGGTTGTTCCACAGAGTGATTATAATTCGAAAGTTCCAGTTCTTATCGGAACCAATCTACTAGGTATCATTATGGAAACCACAAAGGATATGTATGGATACCAGTTCCTACAGAAAGCAGACATGCATACTCCGTGGTACCTATCCATGAGATGTTTAGTGATGCGTGAAAGAGAACTTTCCAAGAATAGGAACATATTGGCTTTCATCAAATCAGCAGAGAATAGGAAAATCACCATACCTGCAAATAGTGAAGTTGTGATCAATGGTTACTTGGACAAGAAAGTTCTGTATGAACCAGTATGTGCCATTATACAACCGACATCTTCATCATTCATTCCAGATGACTTGGATATTTCACCTACTTTGGTGACATATGATTGCCAAAAGACTGAATTAGTTCCCATTCACATCACGAACATATCAACTAGAACAGTTACAGTTCCACCGAAAGCATTGTTGTGTGAACTTCAACCTGTCACAGTAGAAAGTCACAGGAGTTCAAAGGAACAGAAACTTCTGGATACTGACATTATGGAGAAGATCAAGATAGATGATAGTAACTTGAATGCAACAGAATTCCAGAAAGGACTCCAGTTAATCAGAGCCTTTAACGACATCTTCTCGAAAAATGATGAGGATATTGGACTCACTGCTCGAGTGAAGCATCAGATTGAACTTACCAATCCTGTGCCATTTAAACAGCGACACAGAAAGATTCCACTCAGCATGATTGACGAAGTGAGGAACCATATTCAGCAACTGCTTACTAGTGGTGTGATTAGACGTTCAAAGTCGCCATGGGCCAGTAACGTGGTATTAGTGAGGAAGAAGAATGGTCAGCTCAGGATGTGCATCGACTATCGACAGTTGAATCAGAGGACAGTGAAGGATGCGTATGCCCTTCCGAGAATTGATGGCATCTTAGACTCTCTGCATGGCAATCGTTATTTCACGGTTCTTGATATGAAGAGTGGATATCATCAGATTGAGATAGAAGAGAATCACAAGGAGCGCATTGCCTTCACCTTGTATATATTATATGATACCATATTTTAATAAACATGAATAGTGCATATGGAATTAAAAGCGCATTTTATGATTTAAGTCAAATTCCCAGATCCACCCCTTTATTTACTTAGTGTAATAGGTGAGTGAAAAGGTTCACAGGTCTTCCTATTTCATTGGCTGTAGAACTGAGTTTTATTCAGTTAGAATCTAGAGAGTTTTTGGTCAGGTTGGTCGTGGCTTGCTTTTAAGCAGTTTTTGTATCTTTTTGCTGATTTGGCATTTTGGTTTTGACAAAGACATTATTAGACCTTCAAATCCAGACCTGACAGTAAGTACTAATTTTATTAACATTTATCTTCATAATATGTATATATAACTAATATCACTGTTTGAGAGAAGAGTGAAAGTTTAAATATTATGAAGAACAGTAAATATCAATTTAAAGTTATTTCATCTCAGTATATGCTTATATTATATCTTTAGTTATTATAGTGTATATAATACTGTAATGATATATTTGTTATAAATAGATTAGAAGCATCCAGGCAGCATTTTGATGTTTGCATGCATTGGGCCTTGTCCCATAGATAGGTAATTAAAAGATATTAGCTTTTATTATATTTAAAACATGTAATTTCATAGTGTTACATTATTTGTAATGCAACTGTAAATATTTGAGTAAAGTATATTTTACTATATTTGAATTAAGGGAGATAACTCTTAAGGTTGAAATGTACTCTCTGTTGATTGTAAATCGCTGTGATATTCATTGTTACTATTTTGTCTTTTAGGGCCATTTATTTTTGTAATCAACATTATGTAATCATCGTCATCATCCTTATTCGTTTTACCGTACAATAAATGACTGCATTGTGAACCCTAAGCCAGGAGTTGGTTATTTCTACATTACAAACCACCACCCCTGCAACATTAAGAATAGTTTTTGAAATCATCAAGGCAAACTTTTTAACATCGAAATATAATGATTTCTTAACAAATTTGTGCCGTAAAATTTCAATTTAGCATTTGACATGTGATTTCACCGCAAAACCTATAGATATTAAAAATCACTTTGAAATCATGTGAAGAAACTACACACAATTGTGTATTTTTTGTTAGTATATCTATAAAAATTAGCTACAATTTAAGTGATACTACACTAAGCTTATTCAAAATGGCATTTTTTCAATGAAATATATTTAGTGAAAAAATAAACAATTATGACTCATGGCCAGGTACTGTACCTGTAAACTGATGTGTTATTTGCGTAGTTAGTGTATGTTAGGTTCAGTTAGTAATTTTACGGGTGAATACAATAATGTTGATAATAAAATCTACAGTACAGACCACGAGTATTCCCCAACACACGGTGTAAAATGGTCCGTGGACACGGCGTGGCATGGTGTATGTGCATTTCGAATACACAAGAAGACTGTCTTGTCTAAAAAGTTAGTCTGATACTCACAGTGAGATCAGTGGCGGAATTTAAGGGGGGGGGGCAGCCGACGCCCCCTCCCCCTCCCATAATTTTTCAAATTTAAGGTAAATCGTAGTATCTTGTTTAGAAAAAATGTAATAAACGATTAAAAAAGCAATAATTTCTTTCTTTCCCAGCCGGAGAAGTAAATGGCAAAATCTTTTGATTTCTTGAATTTCTCTATTGGAAAAACTTAATTTTTTTTCAAAAACCTTTAAAATTTGCGTCATTTTATCAATTTTACCTTATAAAAAATTATAGAAATTAGTATAAATGACTATAAATAGGAGACATATTTCAAGCCCTATACAATCTGTAAATTCCAGAAGCTTCCGGGGGCGAAACCCCCACCAGGGCTTCGCTCTCGACTCACTGGGGGCCTCAAGGCGGCCCCCAGACCCCTTGCCTCATAAAGTGGCACCCCCCCCCGTAACCGCAATTCATGGATCCGCCCGTGGAGATCGTATAAAAATGATATTGGAACCTGGATTTCAATGTTTTAAATGATGTAAATGAACCATTTGGCGGTATTCTTGAATCCAAAAATTTTGATGAAGTAATAGCGGCTTCAAATCAGTGAAGCCGCAGGGTATGGTCATTTTGTAAGTTAGCATTTTTCATCGACTTTCCCAGCTGTGTACAATTATTTTTTGAACTGTCAGTAAACGATGCATTCAGCTACAAAGCTATATCCCATCTTTCATGATGGATCCACAGTTTACGCAGTCTTTTCTTTTCAAATGACTTGGTTGAGTTGGGAATTTCGAAAAAAAAAAAAATCACATCTCCCCTTCGCATTAATGTAATTAACTGCTTGCCAGGTAGGCATCAACCTATTTATTCCTAAGATCTACCATATGCACATCTTTGATGATCTCACAGGTGCTTGGGTTCAGGACCACCCCCCCCCCCCCCCACCCCCACCCCCACCCCGAATAAGCTACATGAGTTGATTTAATCAATTTTTGTTGAAAATATTTCTAATGCATGTCAACAACGTCTTGCATATCCATAAAGTCCAAAATACATGTAATTCAAAATAAGCCCTTTAAAAAAATACCCTCACTGGTTATTATAAGTTCTGTTATAATAACCAGTGAGGGTATTTTTTTTTTCAAGGGCTTATTTTGAATTATTTTGGACTTTATGGGTATGCAAGACGATTGTATTTGGGGGTGGGGTGGGGTGGGGTGGGTTATTGATTGTGTCAAGTCGATGTTTGGAAATAATACTTGACGTTAGGATATTCTCTTTCGAGAAATGTTGAATATTTGAAGTGAAGTGCATATAACGTTATAGATCTGTCAAGAACGACATTAAAACAAAAATTTTTTTATCTGCAGCAACTTTTTAATTTTTTACCAAAGAAAGCAGACGATATATAGAACTTCTCTATCCGCTGGACTGTAAAAATCGGATATATAGACCTAATGTATATTGACAATTCAGAAATATTATGCAAAAATACATGTTAACACAATCTTAATCTCAAACTCCAATGAGTATTGTCACCTTTCAATGTTAGGTCGCAATGCTTCTTCACAACGTTTTTTTGGGACCGCCGCGGCGGCCGAGAGGTTAGCGTGTTCGCTCCGCATGCGGTAGGCCGGGGTTCCAATCCCAGCCGCGACACACCTAAGTCGATAAAATACAGGTAGTGACAGTTCCATCGCCAAGCGCTCGGCATCAGGTGTGAATGTCACGGGTCCTCGGAGATGACCTTAAAAACAGATTACCCGTGTCACAGTAGGTGTGGCACGCTAAAGAACCCTCACTGCTCAATGGCCGTAAGCCCTCCACCGGTCTTGGTGACGTCTCCATATGAGTGAAAAATTCTCGAGCGAGACGTTAAGCAAGATACAATCAATTATTAGCATATCATAATTCTGAATTATTATTTTCGCTTTCATGAATAATTTCATTTCACAAAATGGGCGCATTGGGTTCTTTTGGTTGGCGTTAATTATTTCCTCATCCAAATATTCGAAAACACAATGCTTTTCAGATCAAAATTTGGCTCCAATAAGTGAACAAAAGAAACAGACTTCTACGCAAGACTGGTTATATTGTCAGATTATTAAAAAAAAAAAAAAAAGCTTTATTCATAATTTGCATTGTCAATGGGTTTACCTGAGCCTGTCCATTCTTAGAACAAAAGATGTAATGTTTTAAGTAGGATATAAACCTCAAACTGTCCATTTTGTGAGAGAAAGAACTGATCTCGGCCCTACGGGCCTCAACCAGTTCTTTCTCTCACAGAATGGACAGTTTTTGGCTTATATCTTTACAGAAATAAGTAAGATGAGAAAAAAGACTTAATTTATTGGTATTACAAAGGTACTTAAAAGTGAGGCCGAAATGACTAGGGCCGAAACGACATCAGGCCGAAACTACTAACGGCCGAAAAAACTTGGGACCGAACTGGAAAAAGGCCGAAACGACCAGAAATCATTTCACACGAATGCTTATCAGAACGACTTAACACACTTGATTGACTTCCGCTCATTTGGACGTATCGAAGATGCCCAACATAGTTGCCGATATCAAAGATGTTTTAAGTTTGCATGTGGTGACCAATGTTCTTCTGTCTGTAACATATTACCTTTTAAAGGTTTATCGTCCAGTATGTGAATATCTTTTTGATGACTGTTTTCTGGAACTGGTAAGAAATACAACGTTTTCAAGCAAATGCCTTAGGGCAATTTTTAATGACGACGCGTGCAGTGCACCAAGACATGCTTGTGACGTCTCAAATACAGTAGGATACATCGTGCCTTATTATCTTCAATATATCGTTTATTTTACCGTATATTTTCTTACTATAAGTAGTTTTTGTTTTTATTTAATGAGAACAACTTAAGTTTATTCAGTTATTACAGGGAATCCCAAGGTCAAATTGCTCTTTTTTTTTAAGTGAACATGTATTCAATAATATTGCGAAACTTACTGGTATATGTTTGTGGTGAAATTCAAGGAATTGCACTAATATGTCTCACGGTGTGACAGTGTTTGAGGGTGAAGCAAAAAGTATTGGCTGGCATTTGTATCTATATATCCATTTATAACAGGACAAAAATATCTTGAGTTAGCACAGGTCTATCATGTGAGGACAGAACTCTATTAAAGCATCATATTTCCTTGTTATATGACTTAAGACATTTGATCCACCTATTCATTGAACACGGGGGAAATATAGCACAATTGATGTAAACAGTGCACTGTGATGTCGTGTTCAGCATCGGTGTTCAGCAAATTTACAAACATTGGAGACATGGTGTGTTCAGTTAGCATCATAGATTTTAAAGGGTGAAATACACTCTTATCACCTGTTCAGTTAGCACCATAGATTTTAAAGGGTGTTGAACTTATAAAAGAAAATGTTTTTACTTGCTATCCAATTTTGGTCTTTAGAATGCTGTAGTAGTCCCAGACAAGTTGCAAGCTTTTAATATTCAGATGCACATTCCAACTTGTCTTCCTGGGTCTACCTCAACCTCTGTGACCTGGGTCATTAATCTATTTTCCTTTTCCTACTTCCTTCATAAAGGGTTTGTCAGTACTTGTGAAATCAGTATTTGAAAGGCTAGGATAAATGAAACTTAATACACATAATCAACAGGGCTTGAAGCTAACTTTTTATGTCACCAGTCCAGTCGTATTAATTGGGTATAATTTCAACCAGTCCACAGAAAAATTTACCAGTCCACCAGAGTTTTCCAGAAGTAATTAAACATTTTTCGTTTATGTTATTTAAATGAAAATATGGAATCTAACTCAATATGCCTCAGACAATATTGTAATACTTATGTGAGATTTATATAACCGGGTTTGCCTAATATCTACAGAGGAATGCCAAATGCATGTATAAGATTTCATAAGTATATTTCCAAAATGACGTTTTAGAAAATTGACCAGTCCCATCGGACTGACTAAAACAAATGTATGTCAGTGTGCCAGACTTTTAACCAGTCATGTTAATTTCAAGCCCTGGATCAACTGTATTATGATATTGTGCAGTTTTTCTGTGTGACTGTTTGTTGTCTCTTCATCCATCAGCACTTTTGTGGGAAGGATAAAGAAAGTACACCGGTGATGCTAGGATAACTAAACCTGGTACACATGTTGTTCCCCATGGCGAGAGGAAGATAGACATCTTTTTTTTTTTCAAGATCAAAAGCCAATACTTTTCACACAGACTGACAGTCACAATACTTTACACACAGCCTGACAGTCACAATACTTTACACACAGCCTGACAGTCACAATACTTTACATACAGCTTGATAGTCACAATACTTTACACACAGCCTGATAGTCACAATACTTTACACACAGCCTGACAGTCACAATACTTTACACACAGCCTGACAGTCACAATACTTTACACACAGGCTGACAGTCACAATACTTTTCACACAGGCTGACAGTCACAATACTTTTCACACAGCCTGACAGTCACAATACTTTACATACAGCTTGATAGTCACAATACTTTACATACAGCTTGATAGTCACAATACTTTACACACAGCCTGATAGTCACAATACTTTACACACAGGCTGACAGTCACAATACTTTACACACAGCCTGACAGTCACAATACTTTTCACACAGGCTGACAGTCACAATACTTTACACACATATAGCCTGACAGTCACAATACTTTACACACAGACTGACAGTCACAATACTTTACACACAGCCTGACAGTCACAGTACTTTACACACAGGCTCATTATGTCACGAGGATGAGTCCTATTCTGGGAATCCGGGTTAGAATAGGCCCTCAGTAGTCAGTACCCCTTGATTGTCATAAGAGGCAACTAAATGGGGCAGTCCTTCGGATAAGACCACAGAAACCAAGGTCCCGCGTCACAACAGGTGTGGCACAATAAAGATTCCACCCTGCCCAAAGGCCGTAAGCGCCAAGCATAGGCCTAAATTTTGCAACCCTTCATCAGCAATGTTGGTGTCTCCATATGAGTGAAAAATTCTCCTGAGGGACGTATATACAATCAACCAAAACTCTTGATTCTAAGGTCAAAGGTCTTATCAAGACAGATGTTGTTTGTTTTAAGACCTCTTTGCATGTTTGTTTAACCTATTGTTTACATCACTCAGTCTTTCAATGACTGAAAGTAATAATATCGCCTGTTATTTTCAGAGGTTGAAATATGACTGAAGGAACACATCATGTAGCTTGTTGAATGATGCATTAATGATTTTATAATTGGCATATAAGTTATTTGATTTTTTTAAAAATCAATTTAAATTCAGAATTAGTTGTAGAATGTATTTCAGTAACCTGTCTAGTCATCCATGCCTATATATTTCATGGTCACATTTATTAGGGTGAGGCTGATACTGAGTACTTGTACCAGTAAATGTACAAGTTTTGTTTTCATTGTAGACATAAAACGTAATAATTTCAAATAGGGAATGTTCATTGTACAGTATTATATGTTTGATTTGAATATTGATTAATTGATAATCATTAAATATGATTACCATAATCAACATAATTTGAATATGAATGAACTGACTTGTGTAATTTTAAGAACTGCTGGACTCCTTGAACAATTTACTTTGTTTTATAAAAATTTTCTGGGTCTCAACTATTTTAAAAACCTTGAGTTCAGGACTCATTATATCAAGATTCTAAGTAGGTACAAAGACTTGATAACATTTTTGCAAATAAATTTGAAATTTAAACAAGAGATGTTTGTAAAACACATATGCCCCCCCCCCCGATGGTGCAAAATTGAAAAGGGTTATACACACACACACACATCATTTAATTGAGAGTAGTATCATCAATTCAAAATATTGAGCAGACAATATCTTCCTATGTCAAGAGTGGATTGACCATGTGACCTAAAAATCAACAGGGGTCATCAACTCCTGAAGATGTACCAGTGTACCAAGTTTGATGTCTGTCAAGCAAAGGGTTCTCAAGATATTGAACGGACAGTATATTCCTATGTCCAATTTGACCCTTGACTTTTGACCATGTGACCTTAAAATAATTAGTAGTCATCTTCTCCTGAAGATGTACCAGTGCACCAAGTTTGATGTCTGTCAAGCAAAGGGTTCTCAAGATACTGAGCAGACAGTATATTCCTATGTACAGTTTAACCCTTGACCTTTGACCACGCGACCTCAAAATCAATAGGTGTCATCTTCTCCTGAAGATGTACCAGTGTACCAAGTTTAATGTCTGTCAAGCAAAGGGTTCTCAAGATACTGAGCAGACAGTATATTCCCATGTCAAGTTTGACCCTTGACCTTTGACCATGTGATCTGAAAATCAATAGGGGTGGTCTTCTCCTGAAGACGTACCAGTTTATCAAGTTTGATGTCTGTCAAGCAAAGGGTTCTCGAGATATTGAATGGACAGTATATTCCTATGTCCAGTTTGACCCTTGACCTTTAAACATGTGACCTCAAAATAAATAGGGGTAATTTTCTCCTGAAGATGTACCAGTGTACCAAGTTTGATGTCTGTCAAGCGAAGGGTTCTCAAAATATTGAACGGACAGTATATTCATGTCTAGTTTGACCTTTGACCATGTGACCTCAAAATCAATAGTGGTCGTCTTCTCCTGAAGTCGTATCAGTGTACCAAGTTTGATGTCTGTCAAGAAAAGGGTTCTCAAGATACTGAGCAGACAGTATATTCCCATGTCAAGTTTGACCCTTGACCTTTGACCATGTGACCTCAAAATCAATGGGGGTCATTTTCTTCTGAAGATGTACTGGTGTACCAAGTTTGATGTCTGTCAAGCAAAGGGTTCTCTAAAATTGAATGGTCAGTATATTCCTATGCCCAGTTTGACCCTTGACCTTTGACCAAATGACCTCAAAATCAGTAGGGGTCATCTACTCCTTAGGATGGACCAGTGTGCCAAGTTTGATGTCTTTCAAGCAAAGGGTTCTCAAGATATTGAGCAGACATTATATTCCTATGTCCAGAGTAGATTGACCCTTGACCTTTGACCTGAAAAACAATAGGGATCCTCTTCTACTCATAACTAACCCACATATGAAATATAATCATCATCAAGTGAATGGTTCTCAAGATATTGAGCGGACAACACATGGTCTACAGACCAATCGACAGACTGACCGACCGACAGGTGCAAAACAATATGCCCCCTCTTTTTCAAAGGGGGGCATAAAAATAACCATTGAAAATAGTATGTATTCAACAAGCTATCGTTTTTATCATTTCAGAAAGAATGGGAATGGCTAACCTTTCTAGGCTGTATTATAGTGATAAAAGGTCGTAGAAAAGGTATGGTGTTGAATGACCAGTGTCCAAATTTCTTATAATGTTCTTATTAACAAGAATATTTATGTTTCATTTTTTACTTACCTGTAAAGTGGTGTAATGAGATTTATAATTCCATTACATTTATGAATTTTCCAGCTGCATTCTTGGATTATGTGGCTACAGCATGTATGTTTGCAAAATTTTTGAATGGATTCATGTTGTTTCGAACAAGTCCCATCTACGGCCTGGCTTATTTTCTGGTTGTTCTGCGTAAGTATACTGAGTTTTATATAATGGATAATATTCAACACATTACATCAATAAGTAGTGAAAGTTTTTCAGGTGAATAAATAGATATGAAAGAAGATAAATAAATAAAATATAATTCGAGTGTATGTGAATATGATCATACTGGTATATAGTTAGCCATTTTATTTTACAGTGCACACTATTGTACTGCCTAAACCAGTATACCAAGGACCAGAAAGTATTACGTATTTCAGAGGACCTCATTTACAGGTAAGCAATTCTTCCCATTCATCAGTCTTGTGAATTTTTGAATCCAATCTGTTAAAAGTTCAAACCTATTACAGTATTTAAAGTTATTTAATGTTGCTTCTGACGAGAATTTAATCAATTCTCTTCAATTAGATCTTTAATGATACATCAGATAGCAAGTTTATATTTGTGTCCCCAAGTATATAATTGTGTTCAAAAGCAGTCTCTAGCTAATGAATGTTTCATACTTCTCTGTTACATGTAAGGTTATATTTTTTTTTCGTTTCTTGTTTTCCTCAGGATGAATTAGAAAGAGACAAAAGGATAACTTGGATCGTGGCGTTTTATGCTGCGTGGTCACCACAGAGTGTTACGTTTGCTCCAGTTTTCTCTGAAATTTCATCTCTGTATGTATATATGTACATGTATCTCTATAAATTTCATCTCTGTATGTATATTTGTACACATATCTCTATAAATTTCATCTCTGTATGTATATATGTACACGCATCTCTATAAATTTCATCTCTGTATGTATATATGTACACATATCTCTATAAATTTCATCTCTGTATGTATATATGTACACATATCTCTATAAATTTCATCTCTGTATGTATATATGTACACGTATCTCTATAAATTTCATCTCTGTATGTATATTTGTACACATATCTCTATAAATTTCATCTCTGTATGTATATATGTACACATATCTCTATAAATTTCATCTCTGTATGTATATATGTACACATATCTCTATAAATTTCATCTCTGTATGTATATATGTACACGTATCTCTATAAATTTCATCTCTGTATGTATATATGTACACGTATCTCTATAAATTTCATCTCTGTATGTATATATGTACACGTATCTCTATAAATTTCATCTCTGTATGTATATATGTACACGTATCTCTATAAATTTCATCTCTGTATGTATATATGTACACGTATCTCTATAAATTTCATCTCTGTATGTATATATGTACACGTATCTCTATAAATTTCATCTCTGTATGTATATATGTATGTGCATCTCTATAAATTTCATCTCTGTATGTATATATGTATGTGTATCTCTATAAATTTCATCTCTGTATATATGTACACATATCTCTATAAATTTCATCTCTGTATGTATATATATATGTGTATCTCTATAAATTTCATCTCTGTATGTATATATGTACACATATCTCTATAAATTTCATCTCTGTATGTATATATGTACACGTATCTCTATAAATTTCATCTCTGTATGTATATATGTATGTGTATCTCTATAAATTTCATCTCTGTATGTATATATGTACACATATCTCTATAAATTTCATCTCTGTATGTATATATGTACACATATCTCTATAAATTTCATCTCTGTATGTATATATGTACACATATCTCTATAAATTTCATCTCTGTATGTATATATGTACGTGTATCTCTATAAATTTCATCTCTGTATGTATATATGTACACGCATCTCTATAAATTTCATCTCTGTATGTATATATGTATGTGTATCTCTATAAATTTCATCTCTGTATGTATATATGTACACATATCTCTATAAATTTCATCTCTGTATATATGTACACATATCTCTATAAATTTCATCTCTGTATGTATATATGTACACGTATCTCTATAAATTTCATCTCTGTATGTATATATGTACACATATCTCTATAAATTTCATCTCTGTATGTATATATGTACACGTATCTCTATAAATTTCATCTCTGTATGTATATATGTACATGTATCTCTAAATTTCATCTCTGTATGTATATATGTACACATATCTCTATAAATTTCATCTACATACACATGACACTTAGTATGAACCTAACATACCTCTGAAATTTTGTCCTTTTGTATACATGTTACTGTGCAATTATTTTTCGGAGAGCTATTGTTTTCAGTTTTATTTTTCACTGCAGTTTAATTTATTATCTGCACTGTATGATCTAAACTGCAAAATTAAAACTGCAGTGAAGATAGCCTAATAAAGGACATAAAATCATGAATTTAACACTGAGGGACAAAAGAAATATGAAAAAAATGGTAGTAACCCGGTTGAATTTAAAGCTGTATGCAGAATTTCTTTCTTCACCAAGGTTCTAAGACTATTTGACAATCTTTGTCAATCTAACTTCCCAGTATAATATTTGTATTCCTGTATTTACAGATATCGTCTAGACAACTTACAGTTTGGTAAAATTGACGTGTCCAGGTATCCAGACGTGGGGAAAATGTAAGTTGGCCACAAAGCTAGACGCATTACCAGTGAACCCAGGCTTTTAGGCCTGAGAGGACCGTTATAAGTTTGATGATAGCTTACATAGCATACATACGTGTGTATAAGTTTGATGATAGCTTACATAGCATACATACATGTGTATAAGTTTGATGATAGCTTACATAGCATACATACGTGTGTATAAGTTTGATGATAGCTTACATACATGTGTATAAGTTTGATGATAGCTTACATAGTATACATACGTGTGTATAAGTTTGATGATAGCTTACATAGCATACATACGTGTGTATAAGTTTGATGATAGCTTACATACGTGTGTATAAGTTTGATGATAGCTTACATAGTATACATACATGTGTATAAGTTTGATGATAGCATACATACGTGTGTATAAGTTTGATGATAGCTTACATAGTATACATACATGTGTATAAGTTTGATGATAGTATACATACGTGTGTATAAGTTTGATGATAGCTTACATAGTATACATACATGTGTATAAGTTTGATGATAGCATACATACGTGTGTATAAGTTTGATGATAGCTTACATACGTGTGTATAAGTTTGATGATAGCTTACATAGCATACATACGTGTGTATAAGTTTGATGATAGCATACATACGTGTGTATAAGTTTGATGATAGCATACATACATGTGTATAAGTTTGATGATAGCATACATACATGTGTATAAGTTTGATGATAGCTTACATAGTATACATACGTGTGTATAAGTTTGATGATAGCTTACATAGCATACATACGTGTGTATAAGTTTGATGATAGCATACATACATGTGTATAAGTTTGATGATAACTTACATAGCATACATACGTGTGTATAAGTTTGATGATAGCATACATACATGTGTATAAGTTTGATGATAGCTTACATAGTATACATACATGTGTATAAGTTTGATGATAGCATACATACGTGTGTATAAGTTTGATGATAGCTTACATAGCATACATACATGTGTATAAGTTTGATGATAGCATACATACATGTGTATAAGTTTGATGATAGCATACATACATGTGTATAAGTTTGATGATAGCTTACATAGTATACATACGTGTGTATAAGTTTGATGATAGCTTACATAGTATACATACGTGTGTATAAGTTTGATGATAGCTTACATAGCATACATACGTGTGTATAAGTTTGATGATAGCTTACATACGTGTGTATAAGTTTGATGATAGCTTACATAGTATACATACATGTGTATAAGTTTGATGATAGCATACATACGTGTGTATAAGTTTGATGATAGCTTACATAGTATACATACATGTGTATAAGTTTGATGATAGTATACATACGTGTGTATAAGTTTGATGATAGCTTACATAGTATACATACATGTGTATAAGTTTGATGATAGCATACATACGTGTGTATAAGTTTGATGATAGCTTACATACGTGTGTATAAGTTTGATGATAGCTTACATAGCATACATACGTGTGTATAAGTTTGATGATAGCATACATACGTGTGTATAAGTTTGATGATAGCATACATACATGTGTATAAGTTTGATGATAGCATACATACATGTGTATAAGTTTGATGATAGCTTACATAGTATACATACGTGTGTATAAGTTTGATGATAGCTTACATAGCATACATACGTGTGTATAAGTTTGATGATAGCATACATACATGTGTATAAGTTTGATGATAACTTACATAGCATACATACGTGTGTATAAGTTTGATGATAGCATACATACATGTGTATAAGTTTGATGATAGCTTACATAGTATACATACATGTGTATAAGTTTGATGATAGCATACATATGTGTGTATAAGTTTGATGATAGCTTACATACGTGTGTATAAGTTTGATGATAGCTTACATAGCATACATACGTGTGTATAAGTTTGATGATAGCTTACATAGTATACATACATGTGTATAAGTTTGATGATAGCTTACATAGCATACATACGTGTGTATAAGTTTGATGATAGCATACATACGTGTGTATAAGTTTGATGATAGCTTACATAGCATACATACATGTGTATAAGTTTGATGATAGCTTACATAGCATACATACGTGTGTATAAGTTTGATGATAGCATACATACGTGTGTATAAGTTTGATGATAGCTTACATAGCATACATACATGTGTATAAGTTTGATGATAGCATACATACATGTGTATAAGTTTGATGATAGCATACATACATGTGTATAAGTTTGATGATAGCATACATACATGTGTATAAGTTTGATGATAGCTTACATAGTATACATACGTGTGTATAAGTTTGATGATAGCTTACATAGTATACATACGTATGTATAAGTTTGATGATAGCTTACATAGTATACATACATGTGTATAAGTTTGATGATAGCTTACATACGTGTGTATAAGTTTGATGATAGCTTACATAGTATACATACGTGTGTATAAGTTTGATGATAGCTTACATACGTGTGTATAAGTTTGATGATAGCTTACATAGTATACATACGTGTGTATAAGTTTGATGATAGCATACATACATGTGTATAAGTTTGATGATAGCTTACATAGCATACATACATGTGTATAAGTTTGATGATAGCTTACATAGTATACATACATGTGTATAAGTTTGATGATAGCATACATACATGTGTATAAGTTTGATGATAGCTTACATAGCATACATACATGTGTATAAGTTTGATGATAGCTTACATAGTATACATACATGTGTATAAGTTTGATGATAGCATACATACGTGTGTATAAGTTTGATGATAGCTTACATAGTATACATACGTGTGTATAAGTTTGATGATAGCATACATACATGTGTATAAGTTTGATGATAGCATACATACATGTGTATAAGTTTGATGATAGCATACATACATGTGTATAAGTTTGATGATAGCATACATACGTGTGTATAAGTTTGATGATAGCTTACATAGTATACATACATGTGTATAAGTTTGATGATAGCTTACATAGCATACATACGTGTGTATAAGTTTGATGATAGCATACATACGTGTGTATAAGTTTGATGATAGCATACATACATGTGTATAAGTTTGATGATAGCATACATACATGTGTATAAGTTTGATGATAGCTTACATAGTATACATACGTGTGTATAAGTTTGATGATAGCTTACATAGCATACATTCGTGTGTATAAGTTTGATGATAGCATACATACGTGTGTATAAGTTTGATGATAGCATACATACATGTGTATAAGTTTGATGATAGCTTACATAGTATACATACATGTGTATAAGTTTGATGATAGCATACATACGTGTGTATAAGTTTGATGATAGCTTACATAGCATACATACATGTGTATAAGTTTGATGATAGCTTACATAGCATACATACGTGTGTATAAGTTTGATGATAGCATACATACGTGTGTATAAGTTTGATGATAGCTTACATAGTATACATACGTGTGTATAAGTTTGATGATAGCTTACATAGCATACATACGTGTGTATAAGTTTGATGATAGCTTACATAGCATACATACATGTGTATAAGTTTGATGATAGCTTACATAGCATACATACGTGTGTATAAGTTTGATGATAGCTTACATAGCATACATACGTGTGTATAAGTTTGATGATAGCATACATACGTGTGTATAAGTTTGATGATAGCTTACATAGTATACATACATGTGTATAAGTTTGATGATAGCTTACATAGCATACATACGTGTGTATAAGTTTGATGATAGCTTACATAGCATACATACATGTGTATAAGTTTGATGATAGCATACATACATGTGTATAAGTTTGATGATAGCTTACATAGTATACATACGTGTGTATAAGTTTGATGATAGCTTACATAGCATACATACATGTGTATAAGTTTGATGATAGCATACATACATGTGTATAAGTTTGATGATAGCTTACATAGTATACATACGTGTGTATAAGTTTGATGATAGCTTACATAGTATACATACGTGTGTATAAGTTTGATGATAGCTTACATAGCATACATACGTGTGTATAAGTTTGATGATAGCATACATACGTGTGTATAAGTTTGATGATAGCTTACATAGTATACATACGTGTGTATAAGTTTGATGATAGCTTACATAGCATACATACATGTGTATAAGTTTGATGATAGCATACATACGTGTGTATAAGTTTGATGATAGCTTACATAGTATACATACGTGTGTATAAGTTTGATGATAGCTTACATAGCATACATACATGTGTATAAGTTTGATGATAGCATACATACGTGTGTATAAGTTTGATGATAGCTTACATAGCATACATACGTGTGTATAAGTTTGATGATAGCTTACATACGTGTGTATAAGTTTGATGATAGCTTACATAGTATACATACGTGTGTATAAGTTTGATGATAGCTTACATAGCATACATACATGTGTATAAGTTTGATGATAGCATACATACGTGTGTATAAGTTTGATGATAGCTTACATAGTATACATACGTGTGTATAAGTTTGATGATAGCTTACATAGTATACATACGTGTGTATAAGTTTGATGATAGCTTACATAGCATACATACATGTGTATAAGTTTGATGATAGCTTACATACGTGTGTATAAGTTTGATGATAGCTTACATAGCATACATACATGTGTATAAGTTTGATGATAGCATACATACATGTGTATAAGTTTGATGATAGCTTACATAGCATACATACGTGTGTATAAGTTTGATGATAGCTTACATAGTATACATACATGTGTATAAGTTTGATGATAGCATACATACGTGTGTATAAGTTTGATGATAGCTTACATAGCATACATACGTGTGTATAAGTTTGATGATAGCTTACATAGCATAAATATATGTGTTGATGTTCTTACTTTTAAGCTATACAGTACAAAAATTAAATGAAATAGCAAAAAAATCTTCTTGATTAAAAATTCTTTGTTATATTTATTGCATTTATTTTCCAGTTAAATACATACTACTTTTACCAATAAAATGTTTCAAATCATGAAATGCATGTTACTGAATGTATGTAGTAACATGTAAGTATGGCAGGGTAAAAAGTATTTTGTTACTTGTTCAATTTAACTTTTGGATTATTTTCATTTTTTTTTCAAAAATGCAGGTTTAATGTAGACAGTAGCTCCTGGTCAAAGCAGCTGCCAACAGTCATTGTTTTTGAAAATGGAAAAGAGACCAACAGAAAGCCATTCATTTCACCAAAAGGCACAGTAGTGCGTTACAAATTCTCAAAGGTAAGACAGGCAAATAAACACTGAACCCTTCTGATAGAATTGTCGACTAGTGTGTTACAGATTCTCAAAGGTAACACAGGCAAATAAACACTGTCTTATACTTTATTTATCTATTGTAAAGTAAACTTTCATTATCAAGGCTTGATTTGCATGCATGCATGATATAATCACTGATAGCACCTAAATTCTAAAGTATGAAATTAAAGTTTAACCATGTGGTAAATTCAATAAAACATGAGATGAGTAGGTACTTAGCCTCCTTTGTTAGATTGCTAATCTAGCAGTTGATGGTGTGAATCACAGTGATTGTCGGAGGGAGGGGGGGGGGGGGTCATCGTGTAATGGAGTTATTTGAGTGGTCATAATTATACAGTAGTGAAAAATTCTAAATCACACCATAGAAATAGTTTATAGATGCATTATTTTACCCAATAGCTTTCATGACTACATGACTAGGGAAGTTATTTTTTTTTTAGATTAACCCTTCATGTTAGGCCCAAGCAGTTTTCATTTTATTTAGATGTACATTGTACTTGTCATTGCTAACTCGGAAAGCGGAAAAGCACCATATTTCTGTATTGTTTTCTGTAACTACATATTATTTTTTTTTCAATATTAAAAGTATTGTTAAAAATGCACAGTAATTATATCCCATGTATTCAACACAGGATGGAATGATTGCTGATTTTGATCTGAATAATATCTACCAACGATGTAAACAAAATCCTCTCAAAGGACACAAAGAAAAGAAGGATACAGATGTCACCACAGAGAAGAAGGAAAATTAAGGCCAAAACATTATACCAGATTTGTGCAATAGCGGAAAAGAACAGAAATTTATAATGGATTTTTTTTGTGTTCTCGATCTTCAAATGTCCATTATGCTTAAGGCATTTTACATGTGTATGATTGTGTTTGTTCAAGATGACATTATAACATTATTCAGATTTCCTTTGATGGGATATGGGTTTAAATGTTGTACAGATGATTGGGTGTTTGTAAAAATGTTAGGAAATTGCACAGCTGTAGATGTGCCATGGATTTTTTTATTCTATATGTGGAATGAAAGTTTTATGAGTTTTCATAGAAAATATATTTGTTGTGTCCACTTTATTTCAATAGAACTCTGCACAAGATCACAGGCAATTATTTCTCTTGGGTTTGAATTTACTAGGTATAGAACTCTAAATATAGAGTACTCAAGTTCACTTATGTATAAACAAAATGGTACACAATTCTACTCTGTACTCTAATATGTTCATACATAATCAATCTACATTACTACCGAAATTCATCCCGAAATTCTGTATACTTGCCAAGATATGCAGAAATGAATTTTGGAAAAATGCAAATTATTTTTGGTCAAATTTTAGCTGTGCAGCATTGGATATCATTTATAAAATGAATTTCTAAGTTGAATTTCTTACCTAATTCATAAACTGAAGAGAGTAGAATTTTATATGATTTGGTATCTTGTTTTTACGTTGGTGAACTGGGGTACCCTATATTTAGAGTTCTGTAGCTTTACTCTTTAATGCTAAATTTGATCCCAAGTGATATAATGTGACCAGATGGAAGAGTTTTTGTTAGGGTACAATTTTTAAAGAGTACAATTAAGAGTTTTGTGTCACATTTATGTTCTTTGTATGAAACATATCCATTCCGCAAGTCCACAATGTCTCGGTTTATGTGATCCAGGGATGAGAAGTTTGTCCATTCTTGCTGTGTTTACATTACTGTTTCAGTAACAGCGCTACGTCAAGAAAAAGTATAATGTATAGGCCATACTGTATTCTAGGACGGAACTAGATGCATTCCTGAAAAGATATATAATTGACCCATACCCACCTTCGTGTCAAAAGTCCATGGTTTTTTTGGGGGGGCCTGCATCCAATTACAATCGTTTTATAGATCGCTTTTAGCAATGTCGCATATCTAATTGCACGCCTGACACATAAAAAAAGTCTGAATAGTCAAAGGAAAGTAAAATTGCTTTTGATACTTGTATCTCCTTAAAACTATCGCAAAACGGTGCATTTACACTCGATACAAATGATAGCACGTGGAGTTTCAGTAAGACACTCTAGATCCCGAATGGGATATTGTACGACTTTCCGTCAGGTAGTACTACTAGTTCCGACACTATTTGTACGGAGAACAGATCACTCATTTTTGGTTTGGCTGAAGAACTTTTAAAGGACAACTAGCCCGCTGGGTTTCTTCTGGTGGAGCCATACGAACTCAACATCCAGCATAGAAAAGGATATTTTCATAACGATGATGGTCTGTCGAGAAAACCAATGAAACGATGCAAAAGAGAAGACTGTACACAATGCTCTACCGGTGATGCATTAACTAGCTCAACAACTGTTTAACATTTTTATAAAGAAACAACTACGCACAGACCTAAATCATACTGGTTAGAACGATGGAGTCTCTAGAACTTGCAGGACAAAGATGTGACGATATGTAATAAAAGGAAAACAATCCGCCCAACAGAAATGATCCCTGTAAACACCTTGCTCCGCCAGTGGAACCGACTGAATTCTCTACAGAGCATGGAGTGAAAGTCAACTTCAGCTAGTGGCAATGAGGGAAATAATGCAAAATTTGCACAATATAGGGACATCTTGGACGGGAGTAGCCACACTCTCGCAGATACCGTTTTTATTCGCGAGAGCTTTTGATTTAAAAGTAACGAAAGAAAGGATTGATTGATTGAATATTGTTTATTTCGAGAATATTTCACTCATGGAGACGTCACCACTGCCGTTGAAGGGCTGCAAAATTTAGGCCTTTGCTCGGCGCTTATGGTCATTGAGCACTGAGGGAGGGATTTTTATCGTGCCACACCTGCTGTGACACGGGGCCTCAGTTTTAGCGGTCTCATCCGAAAGACCGCCCCATTTAGTCGCCTATTACGACAAGCAGGGGGTACTGAGGACCTATTCTAACCCGGATCCCCACGGGATTGAAAGAAAGGAATGGTAATTTTATGATTGATTGATTAAATATTGTTTAACGTCCATCTCGAGAATATTTCACTCATATGAGGACGGCACCATTGCCGGTGAAGGGCTGCAAAATTTAGGCGTATGCTCGGTGCTTATGACGTTTGAGCAGGGAGGGATTTTATCGTGCCACACTTGCTGTGACACGGGACCTCGGTTTTTGCGGTCTCATCCGAAGAACCGCCCCATTTAGTCGCCTCTTACGACAAGCAAGGGGTACTGATGACATATTCTAACCCGGATCCACACGGGATTTATGTATTGAACAAATCAGTTTATGTCATCACATAGTCCTTGAACTTTGACGGAATTCACCGGACGCGAATTGCTGCGCGCAATGTTCGGAGTCTGCAACACACAATTGTTATTGTCACTGACGCGAAATTTGTCCATCGATTTTGCTAAATCCAAGTGGCTTCGGTTTCTCGACACAGACGTTTCCTTCTGGAACTGCGGTTGGCTCCTCATATTTCATGTTTAGATCAGATCAGTTAGCATCATACTGTTCACGAGTTTTTACGAATGTCTCTCCGGTACGACTTTCCTTCAACATCAATGATGTACAAATGTATGATCTGTTTCCAATAGACTAGTTACAGGTTCCAAATTTCCAATCCTTACCTGTTGGAAGTTTCTTTATTCTTACGTTTTGTCCAACGTGTGGTTCTGGCAAATCTTTAGTACATTTGTCAAATTGCTGCTTTGATATCTTGTCTTTTCCTCAGAATTTTCTCACGAGTCTTTTTGATGATCTTCGGTTGCTGATTGGGAGAGAGTGACGTGTGCGTTGTATGGAATTGGGCAGATTTAAATTGAGGTCCATTATCTGAAATGACAGTATCAGGTGTCCCGTGTCGAGCGAATTGTTGCTTTAGGCATTCTACCACAGTCCTGACCGGAGTGTCTGCAAGAATATCCAACTAAGAAAAAAAAATCAATATATGCACCCAGGGGGCATAAGCCGAGTTGCATGGGATGCATTGTAAAGTCAGGAATGATGTGGCATATTTATAATTGTGAAGAACTAATTTCAGTTTTAAACTTTTCAAGTTACTGTCCAGAAACCATATTTGTCTGAAGTTTTCAATCTATTTTGGTCACTGTGACCTTGACCTTTGACCTTTTTTCTCCAAAATCAATAGGGGCCTTGCTTTATTGGTATCCAACAATATAACCAAGTTTCATTTGATTCAAATTAAAAAATTTCAAGGTATTCTCCGGAAACTAATTTTTTTTTTTTTTGAATTTTAAATCTATTTTCGGTCACTGTGATCTTGGCCTTTGACCCATTTTCTCCAAAATCAATAGGGGTCTTCCTTACCTGGTACATAACAATATCTTTAAGTATCATTTGATTCGGATTTAAACTTTCTGAGTTATCATCCGGAAACCAAACTTTTCTGAAATTTTCATTCTATATTCGGTCACTGTGACCTTGACCTTTGACCTTTTTTATCCAAAATCAATAGGGATCTTCCTTACCTGGTACCCAACAATATATCAAAAGTTTCATTTGATTAGATTGTAAACTTTTCGAGTTATCATCCGGAAACCAATTGTTGACGCCCAACCGCCCGCCCACATCACCAAACCAATACGTTGCAACTCGGCTAAAAATCACTAAAGTAATCTACGGTTACCAGGTAGTCTTGATTCTGGTAAGTGAAAATATCAACACCTGATTTCGCCCAAGGTCGATTAGACCCCTGTATGTCATGCGTCATAAGAGGCTGCTTTGGTTGATTGTCGTGCATTTCGTTGCAAGTGCTGCATTTGGATATAAAATCGCGTAACTCGGCTGACATGTTTGGCCAGAATACGGCATATCGTACTTTCTTTAGGCATGCTTCAGCCCCTTTGTGACTGGAATGGGTTCTGCTGAGCATCTCCGGGCGCAAAAAGTTTGGAATTACGACCGTTGCTCTTGAAGATCAATCCATCCTGAGCCGATAACTCGTCATGTGCATTCCAATAATCTCGAAGTACTACAGACACTTCATCTTGATGTTGACTCCAGCCGGGAAGTATGGCAGTCTTAAGTGTTTGTAGAACTGGGTCACAGTTGGTCAATTCCTAGCTGCAATAATGTAGCCCTCTCCGATGGGGGGGGGGGGGGGGGGGGGGGGGGGGGATCTCCGTATTAGTGCAAATGCGGGAGTGATTCACTCCCGCAACATGTTTTTATCATTCTAAACATTTGCTGACTTTCTTTACGTAAATAAAATGATATTCTATGTTTTTTAGTCAATATATAAATTTACAACCTGCAACTTACGATTGGTGATGCTCTATTCTACCGTTTTCGACAATTTCGATATATTGCAATTTCTCGATTCATATTTGTGCGCCATGTTTGATGTAGTGAAGTTTCAACTTCCGATTTTTATTTGCAAATGCCATATAAGGTAATATTTACATCAATGGATAAGTACGGAGGAGAAAGCCATTTCGTCGGCATTAAAAAGGATTAGATTTAATATCAAGTTAAAAAACGAACAGCAGAATGTTAAAAACATTATGATTTTCCTTTCTTTGTCGGAGTGACTCGAGTAACTACATTTTCGCGCTGATTGTCAATGTTTAAGTTTTTCAGTAGATCCACCTACGAGATCTCGCGATAACAAGCATGGTGGAGCAGACGAAGAATTTTGCATGCTGTACGTGATGGTTAATGAAACACTCCTTTTGGTGTAAACAACATTTGGGACTAATACACGGAGCTTATTATCGGTTATTCATAAAATTATTTTGCACCATTACAGATATCCTATGGAATTGTAGTCTTATCCCAAAAAAGTCAGAATAAAAAAGCAATCGGATAGGGCTACATAACTGAAGCTAGTCAATTCCTTGATTTGTAGGAATCTTGATTGGCTGATCTTTGGAATCCACTCTGATTGGTTAATCTGTGAGATTTTTTTCACAAATGTGCTAAAGATATACTCATTGTCCATAAGAAATGGTCTAGAAAGGGTATCCACAATGAACAATTCAGAACAGAAGCACGATGTAGTAGATAAAATTTGTTTGATTTCTTATGACACCTGTACACATACCCCCTCCCCCGATATAATGCCAAAATTGCCGAGGTACAATTTTGGCATTATAACGGGGGATCACTGTATATGTATCAATTTTGCAGTTCCTCGAGGATGAAGTCTTAGAATATTTCAATCAGTGGCTCATTTCTGTGAGGTCCCGACCAGGCTATAAGAAGACGGAGCAGAACAAAATGTTCATTTCGTATCAAACTCATGAGGGCATTATCATGACAGGTAAGTTATAGGATTAGTTTAATTATGTTACACTATTACATGTAGTTGCGCACATAACCTAATTTATGTGCAATTATCTATTTCAGTGAAATCCTTCATTGAGGCAACAAGATACCTGCTTCAACAGGGGGTGCCATATGTTTTGAGCAATGTCTTCTGTCAGGACCCACTTGAAGAGCACTTTGGTCGCCACAGAGGATTGGGTACTCGTCATGACAACCCAACAATTCACCAGTTCGGGTATTTTGCAATTCTTATTTTTAACTTTCTAATCTGTAATTGAGATAAAAGTAAAAATCAATGTTAAATAGTCAATTTATTTGCATAGTGCTTTTTGTTTACTAGCAGTTTCTTGTAAATATTTTAAAAAGTTATTGTTGAATTTTGACATACCTACTATTTATTTTACAGTTACCAAGAAAACCAACTTCGAATTCAGAGGAGCTTAGCCTTCAACTTTGTGCCCAAAGGAAACACTGCAGGAAGGGCAGGAGAAAAAAGACCCATTGTCATAACAAACAGTCCCTTAAAACGCTTAAAACATAACTAAAAGAAGCTTACTTAAAGTAGGGGTCTAGTAGCGTGACGTCATGTCCGGATCGAACTCCAGTATTGGTTCACGTACTATTATTATTGGGTGGATTTATACTGTTTTTACATTTACCTGGATGTTTTTTAATTTAGTAAAATGAATACAATAACACTCCATCACTTATATTTAAGTAGACTATGGATCCAATCTTCTTTCCATTTTTTGTCATCTAATTCACACATAAAACCAGAGGTACATATTTGTTTAATTGATATACAGGCCGGGGTATTACATGTTAAAATTATCTGTAAATTAAAAAAAATTCATGATATGCAATCATGCACTTGTGGAATTAAATAAAACAATTCTGCATTTGTTATATATTTGTTATCTTGTTATATATTTGTTATCTTCTGTTATCTTCAAAATGGTTATTTTGGCCCAAAAATGTAAATATAAATTGAGATGCTGTGAAAATATTATGCTGAGAAAGGGCAGATTTTTTAAATGTATTTTAACAAGCATTCATATATGAACATAATATGTGAGTTTGAATGAAAAATCACAAGTCAAATTTTTAAAATATTCATATTAGTGGTGTTGCAGTGCCGTATTTTTGACTGCCGAGGGCCTGTATTGAGGTCAATTTTGTACCACCATTATTAAAAAACATGAAACTATGTTAAAATTTCACTTTTAATTATTTAGTTAAACATATTTATTTCATATTTGAGGAAAAAAATTGCAGCATCATACCTCAAACAAAATTTTATGGACATATTCCAGGACTTCTTCAATGAATTCTGATATTGCCGTTTGACAAATGGGGGTACACGTAATAAAAATACCATAATTTACTCATTATACTGACAACCCCCCATTTTTTTGTTTTTATCATACCCTGAAATGAACAATCTAAGTATCTAAACTCAAATTTTTGAGAAATCACAAGTAGGTCCAGGACTAGGGACCTACCTTAACAAAGTTGTATATATATCCAATTCTGTATTTGAAAATCAATGTTAATTATGTCTCCCCTCTTCTGGGGGAAGACATTGTTTTTGTACTTTCTGTCCGTCTGTTTGAAAATCTTGAAAATGCTTCTCCTCCTGTATGACTTGTTAGATACACTTGAAAATCTCTGCAATGCTTCATTGTCATTTGTAGATGTGCACATTGTCGGAAAATGAGGATCCAATCATTTTCGAAAAAGTTATGGTGGATCTAAGATGGGTGGAGGGTTGAAAATTCTTGTATATGTTTACATTATTTTGACCCAAGTGTTCAGTAATTTCTTCAATTTACAGTGGATCAAAGAAAACTGTTTTATAGCTCATTATTTTTATTTAATGCACGACATTGGTCACATCAATGTTGAATGCAGTACATTAAAGGGGGTGGGTAGGTGTAGTTTGGAGCACTTTTAAATTGGGGAAGAAAAACAAATCATAATATCTGGTCAACATATACATGTAGTGCTTTTGCTTGTTAGCAGTTTTTGTATATTAGTAGTTGTTACTGTTGAACTTTGAAACATTTGCTGTTTTGTTTTGTTTTCTGTTTTATAGTTACCAAGAAAACCAACTTAAGTTCAGAGGAGCTTAGCCTTCAACTTTGTGCCCAAAGAAAATACTGCAAAAAGGACGGGAGAAAAAAAGACTCATTGTTATAACAAACAGTCCATGAAAACTTAGCTGTAATAAACACACTGACAAAATTGCATGATTATTTTTTAATTTGAAAATCAGTCAATACATTTGCGTAGAGCTTTTTGCTTGCTAGCAGATTTTGTTCTTAAGTAGTAAATTTCCATGAGTTGTCTGCACCTAGCATGACATCTTACTCTGTGAAATATTGATAGCATTGTGAAAAATAATTTCTCTTGCATTACCACATCTGATTCTGAATGATAAGTGCAATCATAGAACATGGACATAGCGTCATTTTCTCGACAAATTGTATTGGTGAACTGTTGAAGTGTTGGAACTGACACTGCTGTGCATGAATTTCTAAACACAAGTTCTAAAACTACAAAGAAATTTATCGCTTCAGAAGAGGGCTGGGTTAGACCACCTCTGGATTTTATGGAAATTAATTTAGTGTTTCCGTCTGTGTCAATGAGTTTGCTCATATATTTTTTGACATCAAAAGAAGAGGACAATTTTTGTTTGCATCGAAACAATACGAAGCCTGCAATGTATGCAATAATATCTCTCTCCCCAATTCTCAGGACATTTTTTGTGTCTAATTTTACAGAAGAATTCGAAGATAGTGTATTCTCTCTAATAATTTCTTCAGCTGTTCTAATCGATATGAAAGCTGACAATTGTTGCTTGTTTACAACTTTTTGAAGTTTCTGCACAACATCTGCCTGTATGAGATGGAAATTATGCCAGGCCTTTTCCTTGGCTGCACTAGAGAATACTTCTGCCTTCATGATGGTGTCTAACTGCTGAAGAGCTGGAACCAAGTCAGCAGCTGTAAAGGACAGTTGTTATGTTAATTTCATACAATAACAACAAAGTTTTAACATATGAGTTATTAACTGTTTGACATTTCCATGAATTATTTGTAAAATATTTACATCCATATTGTATATAAATCATATAAGTATAACAAGAAAGATTTTAGTGTTTTTAATTATTTCAACTTGTAAAAAGGATACAGACTTGTCATTTCCTGAATGTTATTATTCACATTCCCTTGGACCAGACTATGTAGATCATTCAAATTTGTAACCATTCCTCATCATGAAGTATAAAAATTGCAGTCAGTGATCAAAGGACAAAATTGACAATTTAAATATGAAGTCAATTTGTGTACTTTTCTCAGCTACCACATATAAAGAACAAAAACAAAGTTAAGATGAAACCTGGAAGAAGAAAATAAAAACACCAAATAATAACACAACAGAAATCTCGCAATATCAACAAATAGACACAATAAATGCAAATTACCACTTATAGATTCAAGAGGTCGTTTAACTTCGGCGGGCAAAATCATGTCATTTTTAATCTGGATAATGACCTTGTTGATCAAGTCTTCTGATAAACATGTAATTTTTATTTTCTCTGGAGCTGTTGGCATGTCAAGTTCCTCAAAAGTATTATCTCCTATATCCTGAGCCAATGAAAATAATGTAAAAAGAACAATTTAATACAAATTAACGCCGGCAGGCTTCTGAAGTTTTGCATACCCCCCCCCCCCCCCCCCCCCCCCCCCACACGGAGTGACATGATATTGCGTCTTGTATTCATAGATATATCGTTCTGTATATGTGCATGGTTAAAATATAGACTGGCTACTTAGACATACTGTGTAATTATGATTACGATACCAGGGATGCCTTGTATTACCTATAGCCCGGTATACCGGTAATTAACTATTCAACTGGGCCAGGCCTACTTAGGTACCATCTCAAAATACTTTCTATTGGCATATCATGGTATGGTTGATCGTTGCAATTTCTATTATTCTTTTGCTTCTGTGAAATTGAAATATACAGGTTATGATAATGATTTTAGTTATGTTTTTACCTTGAAAACATCAACCAGATTTTCGTCACTACAAGCCATTTCTGTAACAGGAAGTTTCGCTTATGACTCCCGATGAGGGCACTGTGAAAACAGGAAGATAATTTGGCGCGAAAGGAAGTCAGCGGTCCCTCTGTTATATGTCTATGTGGAGACGAAGTAGCATCCTTTGTAAACGTTTAGGTGCTGCGAATAGGGATTTCTTAAATATGCTCTCCTGCGGTTTGTGGTCGGATTGAACTGTTACAATGTCTCTGCTATGGATTGATCAAAATGTTCACACACAACCACAGTTGTCAAACATTTTTCCTGGGTCAATTTCTGAGCCGTCACATTGGGTGGTCACCTCTTCATTAACGTCATAATACTTCAAAACTGGTTCTGTGCTGACTAGCTGCTTCACTGCTTTGAAAGCATCTTCTTGCTGTGACTCCCAGTTCCACAAGTATCTTTGACGGTAAATCATCGTGGAGGTTTACATGTATCTGACAACTGTAAGTACTTGAAAAGGAAAGTCACAAGTCCAATAAGTCTTTGTACATCTTTTACATTGGTAGGTCGCGACATTTCCACAACAGCTTTCACTTCATCTGGATCAGGGCGCATTCCTTCTGTACAACGCATTTGTGTCATGATAAACAACCAGTAGGAGCCGTGCTATTGTAAACATACGTTCCTTACAGCTTCAAGAAAAAACACATCGTATATATTTAGATAAAAATAATGGTAGTTCCATTCCCAAGTAGTATAGGCCTAAATCGAAAATGCATACAAAGAATATTGAAAGTGAAACTGAAATTCCGGATTCTATTTATAGACATCTTTGGACTCTTAGTGATTTGAAGACAGTAGCTCTTTTGTTATGTATAATCGTATCGATCTCTAAAATGTAAGTAATATGTGATATATATTACAGCAAACTTTGTATTCAAGATTCTCATTCACATGTGTTTTGTATGGTACAACTCTAAACTAAAACGTTATCGTGTATCATATCAGTGAAATAGTCATAATTACACTCCAATTCACAGGAACCTACGCAGGCAATGCTAAGAATAAGTGCACATCAGTTATATATAGAAAGCTGTAGATATTGTAATCCTGTCATTCCTAGAGAAATCGGATTTAGCTTTATTGTCCTTTATACAAACATACAAGGAAAGAGTATTTTAAAATATCATATGATTATCATGTATTTTGTTTCCTGAATCCTCTTAATATTGTACCTACAAAAGAAATTTATTTATATATCAGATACTCTTTATACCTTAGAAATTGATTGTTGATATGTGACACAAAATTATATATACTCAACAAAAAATGAAACGCATATTCAGATTATACATGATAATTTAATTCTTCAGTTTACATCTTATTTTTATTTTTTTAAAGTTTAAATGCAGTAAACCGTCCTGTGATAAAAATCAAACATGTCTCATGTTGCTGTGTTGAAAAGTTAAGAATAATATCACAGCTTCTCTCGGTCCATACAAGGTAAAAATTTAATGACTGCATTACAGTGAGTTTTAATATCGCGTATGGTAACCTGAGAGATATTGTTCCATTCCTGCAACAAGGCCTGCTCTAAATCCTGGATGGTGGTTGGTGGATTGGGACGGCGTCTAACTCGTTTATCCAGCTCATCCCATAGATGTTCATTACAGTGAGTTTTAATATCGCGTATGGTAACCTGAGAGATATTGTTCCATTCCTGCAACAAGGCCTGCTCTAAATCCTGGATGGTGGTTGGTGGATTGGGACGGCGTCTAACTCGTTTATCCAGCTCATCCCATAGATGTTCAATTGGATTAAGGTCTGGTGAGAACGCTGGCCATGGAAGAACATCCACGTTGTTCGTCTGCAGAAAATCCGAGCACACCCTTGCCACATGCGGCCTTGCGTTGTCCTGTTGCAGAGTCAGATTGTGCTGATGGACAAATGGAACAGCCAAAGGAGCAAGGATTTCATCACGATATTTTAGTGCATTCATATTGCTATGAATTACGTGGAGTGGTGTTCGCCTTCCGTAAGCAATACCTCCCCACACCATAACGTTTCCACCACCAAAGCGATCTCTTTCAATTACACAACAGTCTGCAAAACGCTCATTCTTCCGGCGATACACACGTGGACGACCATCAGCTCTATACAAGTTGAATTTCGACTCATCTGTGAAGAGAACTTGATGCCATTGTCGTCGCCTCCAAATTCTAGGGTCATGCTGTCTTAATTAACCAATCCATTCGTCCCTGGCGACGTCTCGGCGTTAGTGGATTTCCAATGTATGGACGTCGTGCACGAATTCCAGCTCCTCACAGTCTGTTACGAACAGTTTGAGCACTTATACGCTGATTTCCTCGTCCAGCAATTGTAGCAGCAGTCTCTACAGCAGTTTTGAATCGACTGCGCAGGTGCTGAAGGCGGATCTGACGGTCCTGCCTGGGAGTGGTAACCCGCGGACGGCCAGTTCTTGGTCTGTCATCTGTGCTTCCCAGCTGGCGGAGACGAACATTTAACCGCTGCACAGTCGATTGATGTACTCCAAATGCAGTTACAACTTCCTGTTGCGTAGCTCCGGCTAGTAGCATCATTACAGCCCGGTTGCGTTCATCTTTGTTTAGGCGCGGCATTGCGGCATCAAACATGCCATAAAATCTTAAATATGGGTTTGATAGGAGTGTTTGTTGTTTCCCTAAATCCAAAATATTAATGACAATAGACCCCCGATTTACAAGAAATCGTGCAAAACACTCTTTTTATAAACATGATTAACCAAGCGAAACATTTCGACACTGGGGTTTGAAAGGGCCTAATCCGAGATTCCTCTGACTCTTAACCCCGCTTTTATTTTGTGACTTCTGTGACATATGCGGGGGAGAGTCAGAGCGGACTCCACATTGAAAAGTGGGAATTCAGCGACACCAGCTGGTGTCGCTGCTTTACCTACCTCTTACAACTTTATTTCGCGGATCTATCTTCCAAGACGTGAGAATTCAGTTAAGGGAAGATAAATCTATAAATAGATCATGATTACTACGATGCTATCGCCGTTTAAACGGCCCTAACACCGACAAATGGAGCATCACTTGAATTAGATCGCCGCCTCGCCATTTGATTTCTTTGCGCATGACGTCAGCACATGTAAACACAAAATTCCATCGTTTAAACGGCGATAGCATCGTATTAATCATGATGTATTTGTAGAATAATCTTCCGATAACTGAATCCTCGCGTCTTGGAAGATAGATCCGCGAAATAAAGTTGTAAGAGGTAGGTAAAGCAGCGACACCAGCTGGTGTCGCTGAATTCCCACTTTTCAATATGGAGTCCGCTCTGACTCTCCCCCGCACATGTCAAATATAAAAGCGGGGGTAAGAGTCAGAGGAATCTCGGATTAGAAAGGGCCATGCTGTGTTTTAAATAGACCACAGGTATCCATTGATAGACGTGATAGATATTCCATGTACTGTTTCAAAATTTCTTTGATGAGTAAAAATTATGCGTTTCTTTTTTTGTTGAGTATATAAATAAATATATATATATATATATATATATATATATATAATTTTAATTGAATTGATTAAACAATATTAAATCTATCTTGCTAACAAAAAATATGCCATTATGATAAGTGCCGTCGATATTTTTCCTTTTACAGTTTTACTTCTTTCAACATGGCTGGAAAGTATTTAGAAGTAGAGAAACTGAAAGAGAGATTCCTCGAGTGCATAGTTTGTAACCATAATTTTGACGAACAAGATCATGCTCCTCTTCTAATAAAATGCCTGCATACATTCTGTTCCTCGTGTCTGAAGAAGACTGTTAAAGACGAAGAATTGGTATGTCCTGTTTGTCAAGTTGTTCATTCAGTAAAAGACAACGACATAACGATTTTCCCAAAAGACATTACCAGACGAGATCTCGTGGATTTTGTCAGAGCATCTTTAAACGAGACGCTCTTAAACTGCGAAATATGTCATGAAAAGAATGCGGCAACACACCGCTGTAAAGAATGTCAAGGTTTTATTTGTGATGGGTGTTTCCAAACGCATGGAAAAATGAATACGTTTAAGGATCACAACCCTTTAGCTTTGAAAGACATTTCCCACGACTCATTTCATGATCTTCAGCATTTCAGACACCAGAAAACGTGTGGGAAGGAAGGACATGAAAAAGAATTGCTGAAGATGTATTGCTCAAATTCAGAGTGTAGAAAACCGGTCTGCACTATATGCGCATGCACCACTCATAAGGAACATCAAATTCAAACTATATTAGAAATTTTCCAAAAAGAAAGTACCTCCATTCAAGATCTGTCGAAAGAAGTTGTAAGGAAAATAGAGAACTCGAAAAAGGTCATTGAGGTAGTCGACAAGGAGATAGTTTTGTTGCCCGAAAAGGTCGAAGAACAGAAATCAGCTGTTGGGGCTGAATTTGCCAATGCGATAACCATGCTGGAGAGAAGACGGGAAGAATTATTCAGAGTTATGGAAGAACATGAGAATAGAAAAGTTAAAATATTAGAAGTACAGAAAGAAGGAATACAAAGATACAAAGAGTCATGCATAGAAGCAATTCAGTTTCTTGAAACTTCTCTTGCCCATAAGAATGAGCCAGCCTTTCTTGAACTTGTACCAACCATAAGGTCACGATTCCAAGAGCTCAATGAAACACATCTAGATATGGAATCGTATGCCAAAGCCGGTTGCATCAATTATGAAAAGTTCGGTTTGAAAGAATTTTCAAATACTGCTGCACATTTGGGTCGGGTACTGTGTACGTATGTATATGTTCCCAAATCCTCTGTCACACTTAGCAGCACTACAGCAGAGGTTGGACAAGAGATTGATTTTACGTTGGATTTGAACTCGGTCGATGGAATACCTGTTGAGAATGAGGAAACTGTCGTTATTATCACATCTGAAGATGGAAAGGATGTGTTTCATTACATACCATGTAAATACGTGGAAGACAGCAAAGTTTACGTGGGCAAATGGCACCCAGAAGAACCCAGAAAATACAACATGTTGGTCACCTGCAATGGAGTACTCATGGATTTTCATATCATCACGCTAAATGCCGGGAACGTACCTCTACCAGTTGGTGGGTTTGTTTAGAGCCTCGTTCTGATTTGGTATATTTTTGATTCATTATATGAATACATGTAATTACGTCTGATGGTATCTTTTGTAAAGTAAAGGTGAAGTCAGCTTATATGTACACACACATGTATTTACTGAATTTTTCAATAATATTGGGACGTCACTACTGTCAGTGAAGGGCTGCAAAATTTAGGCCTATGCTCGGCGCTTCGGTGTTTGAACAGGGAGGGATCTTTATCGTGCCATACCTGCTGTGACACGAGGCATCGGTTTTTGCGGTCTCATCTGAAGGACCGCCCTATTTAGTCGCCTCTTACGACAAGCAAGGGGTACTGTGGACCTATTCCAACCCGGATCACTATGAAAAGGGACACTGTGTTTTGGGGCGTTTTCATTTTCATTGTTTAGACCCACGTAACCTCAAATTTGAAACAGACGTATATTATGTAGTCTTGGGTCTCTCCAGATCACAATTGGGTCGGGTACTGTGTTCTCGCTACCCACTGAGCTATCAAGGTGGCAGGAATGTGTTTGAATTGTCATGATATCAAAACAGTTTAATTTATATGCCTTTGTGTTTCCATTTTGAGCTGTCGGTAACCGAGACGGTATACTAAGAAATCATCATTGTTCGTGGGGGATTGATGTTCGTGTATTTCGTGAGTCACTCTTACCCACGAATTTACGTCATCGCTTACCCACGAAATTACGTCCCCACGAACCAGCAAAATATTGCTTACCCCCGAACATCAATCTAATTAAAATTAGATCCTATGATCCGCTCATCTGAGCGGATCATATGATCTAATTTTAATTAGATTGCCACGAACATTGGCCACCACGAATTAAAATCATTCCACAGCATTCTCGAACGATATAAATCTACTAGTCAAATTCTTATATCCTGAAAGAGTACATGGAACATAAAGATGTCCGTAAAGGGAACTTGTTTTGTAAAGTTAAAGAGGATTTAAGTTCCTCGATGGTCAACATTGATATTCGTTTAGGAATATTGATATCATTTTTTTTTTGTATTACAGCAGAGAAGAACAAACCTCCACTGAAAGACAGCAAGAAAGTCAGGTAAGTAAAAAATGGTGTTATTCATTACACCATTGTACATCAGTTATCCTGTGTTATTTCTATGTTAAAGGTTAAAATCCAAGCTAAATATATACAATTTGCATACATGTATGTAATCTATCCTTCTGTGTTTAGTAAACCAGAAGTGATAAAAGAATTAGATGGGTTACATGAGGAATATGTTTTGGTTCCAGCTGACAAAGCTAGTAACATTGTGTTTGTTTTAAGGCTCATTATTATGTCTCCGAACACAAAGTGTCGGAGACATATTGTTTTTGCTCCGTTTCTTATTATTATGTCTCCGAACACAAAGTGTCGGAGACATATTGTTCTTATTATGTCTCCGAACACAAAGTGTCGGAGACATATTGTTTTTGCTCCGTTTCTTATTATTATGTCTCCGAACACAAAGTGTCGGAGACATATTGTTTTTGCTTCGTTTCTTATTATGTCTCCGAACACAAAGTGTCGGAGACATATTGTTTTTGCTCCGTTTCTTCTTCTTATTATTTTCTTCTTATTCTTATTATTCCTCTTCTTTAGTGAGAAATTTGTCCGACCGATTTTGTAAAAGTGCTTCGACAGATCCACTTCAAACTTTGTGAGCTGATAGGGGGTCACTAGGAGGGGTGCATTCAACTTTTCAAATTTTCAAAATGGCCGCCGTTTCAAGATGGCGGCCAAAAAACGTCAAAAACTCAAGGTTGTCGGATTTCAACCAAATTCAATTTCTAGGGTACTTTAGTGACCCCGAGTCCATTTCCACCATCAAAAATTTTTTTTGAGCCGCCATTTTGAAAATGGCCGCCATATACCGAAATATTTCAAAAAGTTGAAATCTTTACAACATTTGGGTTCTGGGGTAAATTGAGGGTCCACAATTCATTACTAGCATCAGTATTTCTTTCCAATCTATTTTCAAATGTTTCAAAATGGCCGCCATTGAAGAAAATGGCGGCCAAATTACAAGTCCCTCGGATTTCAACCAAATTTAGTTTCTAGGGTTTTTAGAGGATCCTGAGTGCATATCCGGTATCAAAAACCATTTCTGACATGGGGAGGTGTTCGGAGACATTTGTGTTGGCATCCCAACACAGTTATAGCTCGTTATTCTTCTTATTATTCTTTTCTTCTTATTTTTCCTCTTGTTTAGTGAGAAATTTGTCCGACCGATTATATGAAAGTGCTTCGACTGATCAACTTCAAACTTTACGAGCTGATAGGGGGTCATAAGGAGGGGTGCAATCAACTTTTCAAATTTTCAAAATGGCCGCCGTTTCAAAATGGCCTCCAAAAACGTCAAAAAATCAAAGTTGTCGGATTTCAACCAAATTTTATTTCTAGGGTAATATTGTGACCCCGAGTCCATTTCCACCATCAAAATTTTTTTTGAGCCGCCATTTTCAAAATGGTCGCCATATACCGAAATATTTCAAAGTGTTAAAATCTCTACAACATTAGGGTTCTGGGGTAAATGGAGGGTCCACAATTCATTTCTAGCATCAGTATTTCCTTCCAATCAATTTTCAAATGTTTCAAAATGGCCGCCATTCAAGAAAATGGCGGTCAAAAATCACGTCCGTCGGATTTCAACCAAATTCAGTGTTTAGGGTTTTTTGAGAATCCTGAGTGCATATCTGGCATCAAAAAGCATTTCTGACATGGGGAGGTGTTCGGAGACATTTGTGTTGGCATCCCAACACAGTTATAGCTCGTTATTCTTATTTTCTTCTTCTTATTATTATTATTATTCCTCTTCTTTCCTGAGAAATTTGTCCGCTCGATTGTATGAAAGTGGTTCGACAGATCTACTTCAAACTTTGTGAACTGATAGGGGGTCATGAGGAGGGGTGCAATCAACTTTCCAAATTTTCAAAATGGCCGCCGTTTCAAAATGGGCGCCAAAAACGTCAAAAAGTCAAGGTTGTCGGATTTCAACCAAACTCTATTTCTAGGGTAATTTGGTGACCCCGAGTCCATTTCCACCATCAAATTTTTTTTTGAGCCGCCATTTTCAAAATGGCCGCCCTATACCGAAATATTTGAAAATGTTAAAATCTCTACAACATTTGGGTTCTGGGGTCAATTGAGCGTCCACAGTTCATTTCTAGCATCAGTATTTCCTTCCAATCAATTTTCAAATGTTTCAAAATGGCCGCCATTCAAGAAAATGGCGGCCAAACTTCAAGTCCGTCGGATTTAAACCTAATTTACTCTCTAGGTTTGATGGAGGATTCTGAGTCCATTTCTGGCATCAAAAACCATTTCTGACATGGGGAGGTGTTCGGAGACATTTGTGTTGGCATCCCAACACAGTTATAGCTCGTTATTATTTTCTTCTTATTCTTATTATTCCTCTTCTTTAGTGAGAAATTTGTCCGACTGATTTTGTGAAAGTGCTTCGACAGATCCACTTCAAACTTTGTGAGCTGATAAAGGGTCACTAGGAGGGGTGCATTCAACTTTTCAAATTTTCAAAATGGCCGCCGTTTCAAGATGGCGGCCAAAAAACGTCAAAAACTCAAGGTTGTCGGATTTCAACCAAATTCGATTTCTAGGGTAATTTAGTGACCCCAAGTCCATTTCCACCATCAATTTTTTTTTTCAGCCGCCATTTTCAAAATGGCCGCCATATACTGAAATATTTGAAAGTGTTAAAATCTGTACAACATTTGGGTTCTGGGGTAAATGGAGAGTCCACAATTCATTTCTAGCATCAGTATATCCTTCCAATCTATTTTCAAATGTTTCAAAATGGCCGCCATTGAAGAAAATGGCGGCCAAAAAATCAAGTCCGTCGGATTTCAACCAAATTTAGTTTCTAGTGTTTTTTGAGAATCCTGATCTGGCATCAAAAACCATTTCTGACATGGGGAGGTGTTCGGAGACATTTGTGTTGGCATCCCAACACAGTTATAGCTCGTTATTCTTATTCTTTTCTTCTTATTTTTCCTCTTGTTTAGTGAGAAATTTGTCCGACCGATTTTGTGAAAGTGCTTCGACAGATCCACTTCAAACTTTGTGAGCTGATAGGGGGTCATAAGGAGGGGTGCATTCAACTTTTCAAATTTTCAAAATGGCCGCCGTTTCAAGATGGCGGCCAAAAAACGTCAAAAACTCAAGGTTGTCGGATTTCAACCAAATTCGATTTCTAGGGTAATATGGTCACCCCGAGTCCATTACCACCATCAAAATGTTTTTTTGAGCCGCCATTTTGAAAATGGCCGCCATATACCGAAATATTTCAAAGTGTTAAAATCTCTACAATATTTGGGTTCTGGGGTAAATGGAGGGTCCACAATTCATTTCTAGCATCAGTATTTCCTTCCAATCAATTTTCAAATGTTTCAAAATGGCCGCCATTGAAGAAAATGGCGGCCAAAAACCAAGTCCGTCGGATTTCAACCAAATTCAGTTTTTAGGGTTTTTTGAGAATCCTGAGTACATATCTGGCATCAAAAAGCATTTCTGACATGGGGAGGTGTTCGGAGACATTTGTGTTGGCATCCCAAACACAGTTATAGCTCGTTACAACTGTATTTTAAACGAACTTGGCATTAATTCCACCTTTGGTAATCGTACTAATACTCCAACTGCCCTTTCAAAAGACGAAATTCTTCAAAACCATGCTTCAGTTTTAAACACATTTAATATCCCAGTCAATGGGTTGAATGAATATGAGTTACCATACTTATACTGGATTCCTAAACTACATAAAAACCCTTACAAACAAAGATATATTGCTGGATATTGTAAGTGCTCTAACAAGCCCCTATCTCTGCTCCTCACGAAAATATTAACATCTGTGAAGGAGAAACTTCAAATTTACTGTGCGACTACATATGCCAGAAGTGGTGTTAATCAAATGTGGATTCTAAAACATTCTAAAGAACTTTTAGTAAACTTGAAATCGCAAAACTTTCCCCAAATCAATAACATCAAAACCTATTACTTTTCAACACTTTACACGACCATTCCTCGCGATAAATTAAAGACTAGACTTTTTGACATCATAGACAGTTGCTTCTTCAACAAAAATGGAAAAAGGAAATATTCCTATCTAGTGATCAGTCATCCAAAAATTACTCTGTTAAACACCACACTGATTCCACGCACAAGTACTCTGAAGTTGAAATATAAAATATGCTAGATGCTTTTTGGATGAGACAACTCCTATTTTCAGATAGGGGTTTGAATAATTTCATATTTCTGAATAAAGTTACTACATGTGGAATAGAATACATAAAAAAAATAAAGACATCGCTGAAAAACAAATTTGGTGTTGATGTATTTGATTCTGGGATTGAGCTACAGCATAAACAAAATCCATTTACAGTAACAGCAGATACTCCAATATTTTCCAATTCGAATTTTCCTGTGGGTAGGAAAGCATTTCTTAATAAATTCATGTTTCACAATAATAATAAATACCTTAATGACCTTATTGATGAGGGTTTGTTTCTGACTTATGAATCTTTCTGTAACATTTATCCAAAAGTGAAAATTATATTTTAGAATATAGGAGTCTTATAAATGCTATTAAAGCATGGATGAAAAAAGTCAAGTTTAATAAAAAAAATTTTTATTAAATTAACAAACCCTCTGATTATGTCGAGTATATATACTCTTCTACGATGCAAAAAATCAAGACAATTTTATACCCTTCTCAATCAAAACTCCACAGAACCTACTGGTAAAAGAAAGTGGAATGAAATATTTGAATGAAATGACACAGAATGGAAAATGATTTTCATGTTGCCCTTTAAAGTTACAAGTAATTGTAAACTGCAATGGTTTCAATATAGAATTCTGTATTTGTTTCGAGTTCATATGTCAATGATGCGTCAAGCGATTGGTAGTATTTGGCACGATGCCAAACCAAGACGAGGGTAGACCACGTGTCTATTTCCGAAATATCTAAAATATATACGATAAATATAAAGTATATAGGATAACTGTAAATTTTCAGTCACACCAACCCAAAAGAAACAAACTTGAGAGTTTTCCGGAAAATCAAAAATGTTTTCACTTTACATAACATAATTGTAAACACATAATCATATCAACGACTTTAAAAGAGCGTTTTATAGTCAGTTCAATTGCTGTTGATGTAAATGTAAACAATGTAATGTTTTGTAGTTATTATGGGGAGACGCAGTGTAACAATTGCCATCATTGTAGGAAAATTTGCCAGAGCGTCATTTAATTTTCCTACAATGCCAACGACGGCCATATCTCTAATAATGACATCATTCCTTAAGTAATACCAATAGAATAGTGATAAATCATATTCAATCTTTGAGTTGTCTTTGTTTAGAGTTGTTGGGAGAACACTGACCGGGAGAGAGGCGCAGACGGCCGGAGAATGCAAAATTTGTATGGAGACTTGTCATACTCCGAAACAGCTTCCATGTGAACACAACTTCTGCAAAAAATGCCTAGAGCCTTACCTAAAGACGAAACAGAAGTGTCCATTCTGTCACACTAAATTTGGTAAAATTTATGGGGATCAACCGAAAGGACGAATCATGTTTAAGAAGGAAAAGAAAAGCCTTCCTGGGTATGAAGGATGTGATACGATAATTGTCACCTATGTCATCGATGCTGAGAGACAAGGGGTATGTTACGCAATCTTATTTAATTTTTATACCTGTATTACACGAGAAATGCAGTAAAAGTAGGAAATATTACATGGAACGTGAAACTACTTTTCGCCAAAAAGTCTGTATTGTCAGGTAAACGCTTCCATTTTAAACAAACTGTTTCATTGATTGATTGATTGAATATTGTTTAACGTCCCTTTCGAGAATATTTCACTCGTATGGAGACGTCACCACTGCCGGTGAATGGCTGCAAAATTTAGGCCTATGTTCGGCGCTTATGGCCATTGAGCAGAGAGGGATCTTTATCGTTCCACACTTGCTGTGACACGGGACCTCGGTTTTTACGGTTTCATCCGAAGGACTGCCCCATTTAGTCGCCTCTTACGACAAACAAGGGGGTATTGAGGACCTATTCTAACCCGGATCCCCACGGGATCAAACTGTTTCATGAAAAGTGAAGATGACGAACAGTGATATACTAAGAAGATTCCTTTTATACGTTTTCGTCTGTTGGAGAGTTAGAGTAGTTTGTGTACAAGGTTTTTTGTATGTTTTTTGGTAGGTTCGTTTCTGGCGGATTGAACCTGCTATTCGAAAAGCACTGAAATTTTTATGACATTAAAGTCGTGAAACAGAGTTATTTCTAAACTAATTTGATTGAATTACGTATACATGTAATTACTAATGATATATTTTTATTGTATGAAATAGAGAGAACACCCAAATCCCGGTCGTGAACTCACAGGAAGGTTGGAGAGGACTGCTTTCCTTCCAAACAATAATGATGGTCGTTTAATTGCCAAGCTCTTGAACATAGCCTTTAACAGACGACTCATCTTCACTGTTGACAAGTCGCAGACGACAGGGGAGGAGGGAGCTGTGGTGTGGAATGACGTCCATCACAAGACAAGACGTGACGGTGGACCAGAACAGTGAGAATATTTCCAAACGCTAAAAAGTGTAAAAGTTTGCTTATCAATATAATTTCAACATGAAAGGTACTGGTGCATGATGTTGAATAACTTTCTGGATTTTAGGTATGGTTACCCTGATGGAACTTACCTGAAAAGAGTTTTTGAAGAACTCCAGGTGAAAGGTGTGACGCCAGAGTTAGCAGACAAAAGCGAATTTGAAGAATACTCAGCAGTATTCTCGTCACACTAGGAATCTAAGTACATGTAACATATCGGAGTATCGGAGATACGGCGAGATCAACACCTCGAGCCGAGCTCCGCTTTTCATTTCTGGAAATTTGTACTTCAAATGACTTGTTATATGATTCCTGCGAAAATTTTGTTTAATGGACATTTGTGATTATTTTTAAATCGACAAGATGGTTGACGTGACATTGTCGCAAAAAGGTGACAAACAAGGCATACTATAAAACCTGGTCTGGCCCCATTGGCCTGGTTTGGCCTCAAAATTGGCCTGGTCCCAATTTAGCCTCTAATTATGCTCCATCCCAAATTTTGGCCTGGCCTCATATTTGGCCTCTAAAAATATTTTTGGCCTCAACCCAAAATTTTTTTAATTCAAAATTTTGATCGATTTTATTGATTTATTATTGGTTTAAGTTTTTCAGTCATATAGCAGATAAATGATATGTTTCTGTTATTTTGTAAATGTGCACTTTAAAATAATCATGAACTACCACCAATCTGATTGATTTTGTTGAATATCTATTGATCAGTTTATTGATCAAATCATTTTCTTTTCCCTTCATATATGTATGTACTAGTACACTCCAAAAACGTATATACAACTAATGAAACGATTGGCATATTGATTTTTTTCCAGAATTATGATTGATTTATTATTGGTTTTGTTTTTTCAAAATTGTTGAACATGAATGATATGTTTCTGTTGTTTTGTGTATGTGCACATTAAAATAATCATGAACTAAATCACCAATCTGATTGATTTTATTGAATATCTGTTGATTAGTTTATTGATAAAACAATTTCCCCCCATCCTAACTTATGTACTATTACACAGCAAAAAAGTATACGGAACTAATGAAATGATTGGCTTATTGATTTTTTCTGAATTATGATTGATTTCATTGTTTTATTATTGGTTTTGAATTTTCAAAATTGTTGAACTTAAATGATATGTTTATGTTGTTTTGTAAATATGCACATTGAAAACTCTCATTTTACTAATGATCCACTTCACTTATTGATAATGATCGAATTTAAAAAACAAATTCACACTAGTTTAATGAATCATCACACTTCACACACTGCAATGTAGTGTACCGCCATCACTCTCATTGATAAGAACAATGAGTTTGATATCTAGGTATAAAAATGCTACCATAAATCATACAGATTGAAACTACAACTTTGATAAATTAAGGATGTTCATATCTGTTTAAACTATTTGAAATAAACATGTAACACTAGTACTGCAATGGTATATCAGATTCTTTACAACATATTATTCTACAGCACAGGTCTTGACAGGAAGTCAAGGTTGAGGTTAATCTATGATATACGGGTTTGAAATGTCACACAGCTCTACACAGAACGTTTATTTTCAATAATTATCAGAATGAAAAGATGATTTTGATGACAGTCTAAAAACGTTAAGAAGTAAAGTACAAAATTAAAGCTGCACTTTGTGAATTTGTAGATGCATAAATCTTTTTTCTCCATTATAAGACAATAGCATGAGTATTACATGTATCTGATATTTGCCTAGATATACTGCTGCAGTGGTTAGATAAAGGTACAACGATTTTTTTGTTAACTAATTAATGCAGGATTTGATATAAAATAAGAAGAAGGTGGATAGATTCAATGTAATAATTGTAATTAGTTCTGTTTTACTGTTGCTTTATCACAAAACCAGAAAACAAATCACAATTTTGAAAACTCAGACAGTTTTGTATACCTTATTTAGTTTAGGCACAATCATAAAATGAGTTACTTATTAAAATTTTCTTTTGTATCAAACACACCCTATTTGCAAATGTTGGACTTTTAAATTTTTTGGTTGACGCCAGGCCAAAATGGGGCCTGGCCAGGCCAGGTTTTATAGTATGCCGTCAAACATAACACGTTTTGAAGAAGAAAAAGATTTTGGATATATCATTCTGATATATGACTGCTTATTTCCCAATGCCAATATTGAAACTACAGTTGGTAGACAGTGTCATTTCTATGTAACCGCGTCCTTGAAATCTGAATATTAAATGTGATTCAGGGTGTCCATCAAAAAGCTACAAGAGTGAAATGTATTTCTTCAGGATTGCTAATAAGATTGTGTTTACTAATTGCAGTTTAAATTTTGGCATTGGGAAATAAACATATTATTATATTTTATTTGTTAGAATGAAATGTCAAAGGGCACTGTCGGAATGATATGCTGGCATATGTATGTTTTATATCGGGTAGTTGAATTAGATTCTGAATTGTAGAAAACGAAGATTACATGTAACCCCCCAACCCCCCCATTTTGATCCTTAAGTGTTTATACAAGTTGCAGTGCTACAAAAATCGTGCTGCATCAGAGATTGTTTACTGATCAATATAAAACACTACATGCATGTATGTCTATTTTGTATTGCTTATAGGAGTTATGAGATTGATCACTGTTCGTTATCTTCACCTTTCCTTATAGGATTTATGAGATTGATCAGTGTTCATTTTCTTCACCTTTCATTATAGATTTATGAGATTGATCACTATTCGTTATCTTCACCTTTCCTCATAGGAGTTATGAGATTGATCACTGTTCGTTATCTTCACCTTTCCTTATAGGAGTTATGAGATTGATCACTGTTCGTTATCTTCACCTTTCCTTATAGGAGTTATGAGATTGATCACTGTTCGTTATCTTCACCTTTGCTTATAGGAGTTATGAGATTGATCACTGTTCGTTATCTTCACCTTTGCTTATAGGAGTTATGAGATTGATCACTGTTCGTTATCTTCACCTTTCATATGACAAACTTTCTCAATAGTGTTATGTATCACAGATACAATATACTCGTGTCACAAAACTCAGAACATATCTGATTCTAACTATACATTAGCATGTTTTAAATTTGTTTATTTTACTTACCATTGTACTCTTAATAAGTGGATCTGATTCTAATTATACATTTGTGTGTTTTTAAATCTTTTTATTTTACTTTTTACATGAATATATTGGCTATATTACTTGTTTTAACATATATTCATCAAATTGCTGTGCACATAGGCTGTAGAATATCGATCTAATGAAAATCAGATCTTCTCTAACCGTTACACTGGAGACGATGCAACAGTTAGAGAAGATCTGATTTTAATTAGATTGAACAATATATGCTTTTGCGCAATATATTGACACAGGTTATGATTTTAGTTATTTACGTGTATTGATCCTCTTTCGCCATTCCTTTACTTTTCGCGATGGCAGATCTACATTTATCACAGGTTACGCTCTCGTGACAGGAGGTGAGAATACAACTTTCAAATACGTCTGTGGAAAAAATAATTTTCTATGGGAAAAATAAATTTTCGAGGGATCTTGGCATAATCCTATGGCAATTCGAAAAATTTAAGAAATTTTACAAATTCTTAATGGAAATTATTTCCAAACAAAAACTACATTTTGCTTTCGGAACAAGAAATGTTTTAGAAAAATGTATGCCTCCTCGTGTGGCAATATTGAAAAAGATCAATTCCTTTCAATATTTCCACTTAACTGTCTCCTTAACTATTTGCAGTTGCCATCTACTTTCCCATACAATGCGTCGAGCTATTTTTAAAATACAGTACAGTGTCCCCTTAACTATAACTCCAGTTTTTTCTCGACGCCATTTTGACTTCACGTGATCCTCATACAGAGCAAATTTTATATTCTGTTCGCTTTTTGGAGTTATTTGGTGGTTAATAAATATGGAAAACGATTTTAAGGATTATTCAAAGTGTTCTGGTAAGATAATGTAAACATCATCTATATATGAGGCTCCTACGTGCACTACACGAAGTTATGGACGAAGGATAGGCGGGGAAAAATGAACAAGAAAATTGAGAAAGTGTACAGAAATCTATGTAACTGATTTCTATGCCGCGATCCGTCTGTGGTTGCGGAATGGCAGTAATTCAGGACACAAGCCCGTTTGTGGAGGCGGTAGTTCCAAATAACGAGTCGAACGACCCTAACAATACCGATGGTCTGTCGCCATCGCTAATTTCCTTGGGGATTTGATTCAACTGCAAGTTAAAGAGCAACTTGCACAGTAATTAAAACAAACATCAGTAGTCCCAGATGAGAAGATGGCTGGAAATAATAAGACTGTCGTTCCTAAACTGGCAGTATTGGTTCAAGCTCATTTTGATAAGATTAGCAAATGTTGGCGGTTGCATCAAGTGTAGATGATCGGTTGTCAATCAACACATCTGACAGGGATTGTGATGACCAAGATTCTAATGCATCGTTTGCAGGTACGTGTAAGTATAGTTATGCAGATGCACCAGTTGAGGCGCATTTTGGTACACTAGATTCTCCTGCCGTGGAATTTTGTTGTTTTTAAGATAGCAAAAGCGCTTGGAAAGATCATTTATTTCTTCTAGATTACAAGGAGACTAGAGTGACAAAAATAACATTCTTGTTAAAATGCTTATTGAAGGTACTCTTCTTGACATGATCAAGTCTGTTGAGAAAGAAATTACTTCTAGTCATTTAAAGAACAGGTCACTTCTCAGCAGGATAAGCCTTCATGGTAAGAAAGATGACTTTAATGCCTTTTGTACTCCTTCAAAGTTGGATGGCAATATTGAGGAAGGTTTAGTGATGGGACAGAGAGTGGTTTTGGACGGCCTAAAGTCAATGTTTCTTCTTTTCCAAAGAAGTCCGATAATGCCATTTGTCGTGTTGATAATTCAGCAAGAACATTATTCAGGGCTATTTCATATTGTACTATGATAGTAGTCCTTTTTAGATGAGGCAGAGTACGAGATGATAAAGTTAAGGGACGTAAGGTTCTCCTTAATTGTTTCTGGAGTATTTGGCTGATTTGACTGCTAGAATAATGACATATTCAGTGCTGCGCTGTAGGATAGTTTTTAAAAATACATTTGCAGAAAACTAGTGAGATGCAAGAAATACTCAGAATGTCTACATCACATCAAAGGGTTTTGAAAAGAATTACAAGAGAGGAGATGATAAGAAAGAACTTCGTGGAGATGCGTGGAAAGAGAAAATCCGTTCTTTTGAGCACTCATCTTATCCTGGCAAGATAGCTAAACAAATATGAATTGAACAAGTTACTCCTTGAATTCAGAGAAGAGTAAGGACAGTTTTTGTGGAGGACAGGTCTTCAAGAAAGATTCTTTTTCCAGGAAAGCCTTTGGAGACCCAAAAAGGGTTTCCAGCTTCATGAAAGTAAATGTTCAGACTGTACTCAAGTTTTCCCAGGTATTCAAGTTTCACAGAAGTGGACCTCACAGAATATCAATGGGTTATAGAAACCCTAAATGAAGGGTTAATGTTGGAATTCCAGTGTCAACCAGGTGTAGATATTAAGGAACCTGTGTACCAAGGCATGTTATTCACATTCACATGTCTGTTGTTTTAGAAAAAATAAGTGTTTTATTAGAAAGCTTGTTATAGAACACCTTTCTATTAGTCAAGATGACAAAGATTATTACAGCACAATATTGAAACAAGGATGTCTTCGGAAAATTTTGAATTTAAAGTCTCTAAATCAAATGATAGTTCTGCAGCATTTCAAAATGGAGACTCTTCAATTCATCATGAGAGCAATGAAGAAAGGGAACTTTTCACTGGGTCTAACGGACGATTATTTTCACGTTCTTATACATACAGATTATCAGACATTTATGAGATTCCGGTTTCTGGACCAGATTTATCATTTCCAAGCAATGCCTTTCGAACTTCGTTCTTACTAAATTAAAGTCGGTTCTAAAAGCATATTTAAAATGCACTGTACATGTAGTTGGCAGTTCAAAATTCCATGTACCTAGACGACTGGTTGCTGATCAATTCATACAAAACAACTATTCGTCATCAGTGAAATTGTGCGTTGCCTGGGTTTGTTAGTCAATCTCAAGAAGTTGTCTCTCTTTCCATGTCAACATATAGAGTATATGGGAGCATATCAATCTGGAAAAGAGCATTACAATGCCTGCAGAGTCCTGGTTTCAGAGTATAAAATAGATATAGTGCAGAGTCTATTATAAGACACCCAAGCTGTAGTGATGCTCAAACTATTAGGTCTGATGGCTTCATGCATTTATCTTGTTCCACTGGACAGATTGCACATGCGCCCAATACAATTATACCTACTAGCTATGTGGAGGCCGAATATTCACCCTCTTATACATACAATATGATTCGTCCAGTTTTAATTTCATATCTAAAATGGTGGATGAATCAGGGGAAACTTTCGATGGAATTCCATTACAGGACCCATTAATAACAGATGCATCAGAACACAGTTGGGGACTCATCCGGAGAATTGGGAGACACCCCCCTATACTAAAAGAGCACATACATTGATTGGTATTAATGAATGTGCACTTAGCACTATAACAGACATTGCATTTGATAATATAGGGTTATTGAACTTATATTGGTGAATATTGGCACGAGTTAGCTGTCAAAATGCACGAGCTTGCGATTATTATACCTCAGTATGAGAATTCTATGCAACGCGTAATCTGATTGGTTTAGACAGTCACGTGCCTAGGATAACAAAACTTCATATCTCCCTCTCAGACATCATATCTCTCTATCATATTTCATTCCTTGGGCAGCTTCGTACATTTTCCACAAATTCAACGTCAAAGACGACGAAATGTATTGTAACGTCCCAGTAAGTCCCAGTCATCCTACTTCCATAGTTCGTAAGGCACAAAATATGCAGATCTCTGATACACAGTTAAATCGCCTGATTTGGGTTGATACAAAAACAAGCAAGTTAATCAGCATTCAAGGAGAATGGAAATACAAAAACTGGTCATCATATCACTGTGTTTCGCTGTTTGTACCTTCTAATACGTTGACGGCGCGATGTTACTGTTAGGGTGATCTCGGTTACATGTACAATGTATAGATGAACGGACTCCAATCTCAAATGCAATTTTGTAGTCTTGCTTTGTTTGGGTATAATAAACAATTTATTGCATAAATGTTTGGGAGATATGAAGATTTATTCACCCAAGAAAAATCATATTCTCCGAGGTCGTTATATGATTTTTCTTGGGTGAATAAATCTTCATATCTCCCTCACTATCATGCAATAAATATATAAAGTAATCCTTGTACAATCAGACAATACGTCAGTGATAAGTTACATCAACAATCACAGAGGGACACTCTGCAAAACTGTGCTAACTGGCATGAGAGTTGTTTCAGAGTTGCATTCAGTACAAGGTCTCATTGAAGGCTGTACATATTCCAGGGAAGAACTTTCTTCCAGATGTATTTTCCCGAAGAATGATAGTACTTATGACGGAATGGTCACTTAACAACGCAATGGTGAATATGTTGTTTCAACAAATGGGAACTCTGCATAGATCTGTTTGCAACAGCTCAGAACAAGTGCCAATATAATGTTGTCCATTCCCAGACGTGAATGCATTTCAAGTAGATGTACTGTCGATCTGTTGGAAAGGGATGTATGCTTATGCATTCCCTCCTCCAATTCTCATTCTGGAACGTTTTACAGAAGATTTGAGAAGAAATGAGCATCATTTGCTCATTGCTCCAATGTGGCCAAGGCAGTCGTGGTGTCCTCCAATGAGAGACCTTCTCATTGATGTATCAATAAACTATCACAGTGGCCTGGCATATTATATCAAAAGTACGATCAAATAGTCCATCAAAATTCAAAATACTCAATCTTGTAGCATGAAAGGGGAAGATAACGAACAGTGATCAATCTCATAACTCCTATAAGCAATACAAAATAGAGAGTTGGGCAAATACGGACCCCTGGATACACCAGAGGTGGGATCAGGTGTCTAGGAGTACAATGTAAGCATCCCCTGTCGACCGGTCACACCCGCCGAGAGCGCTATATCTTGATCAGGTAAACGGAGTTATCCGTAGTCAAAATCAGTGTGCCAATGTGAGGAAGTGTAAACCACAAACTATAGCTAGATACAAGTCGGCAATAGCTATAGTATGTCTGAATGGGAAGAATATTGGTTCAAAGTCGGAGTTTTCATACTTGTTAAAAGGATTATTTAATAAATATTCTTCCATACATCAATCGACACTAAATTGAAAGCTGGGCTCTTTACCACTGATTTTATTTAGAATGGCAAAAGGATCTTTAATAAAATTGATAAAATAGATTTAAAATATTTGATTTTAAAGACTGTATTCCTGGTGGCAATTGCCACTATACAATTATGGACTGTTTAGCAGGGAGACATCACAAATTATCAGGTCTTAGTAGGGTTATCACCCGAGGGCGAGGGCGCCGATGCGCCCGAGGGTGATAACCCTACTCAGACCTGATAATTGGTGATGTCTCCCTGCTAAACAGTCCATAATAGTTTTATTATCCTGAAGAATCTGAACGTTAAAAAAACTATCACACATTTAATTATTGACTTGTACCATACTTCTTTTATTTTTATTTTTTTAATTTAAAACGTCAACAAATTCGTAACAACTTTCTCTGCAGACAATTCTTATAACTTTTCAATTTTCAGGTGGCGAAACCAATATTACCCTCAACTACATGCACTATTTTGTTTTACATTCAATGTGATTGTCATACATTTATTAGATGTAAAGCAAAACACTGAGATTAGAGAAAGTTAAACGAGAGAAATCTTTCAATTGTTACGTCACAGTAGAATGACACAAAACATAACGTAAAACGTAAACATTTCGTAACGTATTTCACAACAAAAACGTAAACATCAAGTGAAATGCAAAATTGTATTCGAATGGGAATATTTTTCCTCTCAATTGTTATTTGTGACCGTTACTGTTAACACTAAAGTTATCGCTTTCTCCCTTGTGCCATTAAAATTTATCTTCTAGAGGGAGACAACACAGTTGTCACCCTGCGCGTGAGGGAGAGATCACGAATTGTCTCCCTCCACGTGACCAGCCCTCGACCAATGAAATTGACTGTATTATTCTGAAGGATAATAATATATGAATATTGCATGTAGTTGAGGGTAACATTGAAAATTTTCACCCCGAAAAAACCATTGTCAACCGAGGCGTAGCCGAGGTTGACAATGGTTTCTCGAGGGGTGAAATTTTCAATGTTACCCTCAACTACATGCAATATTTGTTTTATTATACTGAATGTTATGTAAACTGGAAAGCAGAAAAACTTACGTCTGTTGACATTTGATCAATCACTGTCAACCGATATTTCGTATTTCGATGCGGGTACTCGCGTTTATTACAAACGCTCAAACGACGTCGTCTAGCAATCTACGGCGAACCGTACGCGCATAAATTTGACGCATGTGATAATTTTTTATAATATCACCCGTTGTCAAGTACTGTTACCCATTGCTAGATACTATCACCCTGGAGCGCGTGTTTTTTGTTCTCAGAGGGTAACAATATGTTTTTTCAAATGCTTCTCGACCAATCAGGTTCGAGTATTTTACATGAAAGTATAATAATAGAAGATTATCAACTTTTTCAGCTGATGAAATATTGCGAGCAGCACACTGGACGCCAGAATCGACATGTACATCATTTTAGTATATGATCATCAATCGATGTTTGCCAAGGCAGCAACGTTGGATTTATCAAAGAGAGGGAATCATATATAGATAAATATGATTTTGTATAATAAATTTTAGCTTTCCTTTCCCACCTACAAGTCGGACTGCAAATTCTTTTGCAAATAGTTAAGGAGGTAGATAAGTGGAAATATTGAAATGAACTTGGATTTTTATGGGTAAAATCCTTTTTCATGAGATATATATACACTTACATGTACCTGCATCACCCGATCGCTTCCCCTCTCGAGGAAATTAAGAATTTAATACCTTTAACGTTGTTTCGAGATAACTGGAGGTGACATCTGGTATTCTAAACCTAGCTCGACACATTGTATGGGGAAGTAGAGAGAAATTGCAAATTGCTAAAGAGGAAGTCAAGGCAGGTAAGTGTAAATATCCCATGAACAAGGATTTTATTCCCAAAAATCCAAATTTTGCATTTAGAATGTCTGTAGTGACTGAAAAATATGGGTTACCTACTAGTAAACATAATGATAAGTTTGATCTCTCAAGATACTCATTTGAGTAATAACCTTTGACCTTGTGACTTGAAAATCATGGGGAACAGGGGACTCAACATTAAAAAAATAGCCACAAAATAAGTAGGAGTCGTATACGCCTACAGTAGAACCAGTGTACCAGATTTGATGTATGTGAAGCAAATGGTTCTCAAGATATTGAGCAGACAGTATGTTGATATGTAAAGTTTGACCCTTGACCTTGTGATCTCAAGATCTATACTTCTGAGTGCATCTGTGGGGATCCGGGTTAGAATAGGTCCTCAGTACCCCTTGCTTGTAGTAAGTGGCGACTAAATGGGACGGTCCTTCGGATGAAACCGCAAAAACCAAGGGCCCTTGTCACAGCAGATGTGGCACGATAAAGATCCCTCCCTTCTCAAAGGCTGTAAACGCCGAGCATAGGTCTCAATTTTGCAGCTTTCACCGGCAATGGTGCCGTCTCCATAAGGGTGAAAAATTCTCGCGAGGTAGTGTTTATGCTCAGACAAACACGTGAGCATGGAAGCATTTCGAGGAAAATTACGATTTTTTGCCGTATTTTCTAACGCAAACTTGCATATAGAGCATTCAACTTGCATGCATTGCATTCAGTATAATATATTATCACCAGAATGTCTATGGATATCTGTTATATATTGTCTAGTATACAATGTGCTCACAGAGTTTTTGAAGCCATGAATTTGAAACAGGGTATCACTTCCCTAGTCAAAATTTACAATCTGAATAAAGATTTTTGCGTAGAATTCCTGGTATTTTTACGTATCGAAGACATTTCAAATTAAAACAACCGTCGACTCTTCAATTTTGTATTTAAAATAATCATAAATTTTGACTGTCGTTTTCTTCAAAAACATAAGGTAAAATTAAGGTTAAGCAGTGCTTTGGTATCTAGAACATGTATGGCAATCAGTTTCATTTGAATTTATTTCCAATGCCAATATTGCGTAAGTGAAATTATCTAAAATCCTTTAACATATGACACTTCTTATTTTAAGAATTTCTTTTGTATTAATTAATATGATTGTCAGAAAGGAAAGATTATGTTGACCAAACCTCATTCGATAGTACCGTTGATAAACAAAAAATATTTCCTACGAAATCCTCAAAAACAGTAATAAAGCACGGTAAATTAAACAACAAAGAAATATACACGACCTCATATCGGAGAATGTGAAAAGCAAACACAATTTATCACAGAAAATATCTCACGGATTACAGGTTTCCAATTTTTGCCGATTGTTTTGTTTTGTGTTTCCGGGTACTATGGAAGGACTCAATGTACCGTAAATATTGTATTAAAAAATTACAATTCCCTTTTTACGTTATTGCAAGTGATAACTAGAGTTCATTACAATACCAAGGTGTGTCAATAGACGCAAAATATAGTACTTTAACACTAGATTTATGTCATTGAAAGATTGGAGAACGTGTTACGCAAATGGTCCTATTGACAAAGTACTAAGTACCATGGCAGCTTCCTGGTCTTTCTATTTTTTACCTCTATTAAATCAGCCAAGTACTATCATACTGTGTCAAGAAGTTCAAGGAAGGAATAGATTACGTCTTCATTACTGAAATTTGCTGTGACTTTCATTAGTAATCGCAAATTTATTTGACTAAAAGAGTGCAATATGTTCATTTTTACGGTACGTTGTCAGAATCTTACCGGAATAATTATACATTAGTATTCAACTTATCAGTACATACACTGGCTACTAACGAAACTGTAATAGAAAGATTCCTGTTGTTTCAAACATTTAAATTTGATTTCATATGGTCGTATGATGATGTCTCTACGTATTCTTTTATTTTATATCTGCTATTCTGGGTCACTAGTACAGCGAACGAACTTGAACCTAATTAGTATTATGTGTGCTGTACAGGGAAAATAATTATCTATATCTGTTTTCTGCCATTTTGATAATGCTGATGTTTTGTAAAACGATGCATTCACCTCTTATTCACCCGAGCGCACTTTACTTGAATCATTAATACCATTTATAATACGTGTCTTTGTGTTTTTTAAAACGCTTCGGTGACCTTTGTTCATATTAATCCCCATCACTTCATCTCACTTTCACTTGACCATTCTGAAAAAAGCAGATTATTATGAAGTTTCAGATCTCGATCTATGATAAAGCAAACCCTGAATATTTTTGCACAGAATATTGTAGTGTGGTTCTACAACTAGTCCACTAGACTGAAATAATCCGGATGACTTTTCGTCATGATACAATCTGTGTTTTCTATAAGCATCTATTTAAGCTTCATGTAATGCTAACCTATTTGAACTGCTTGCATATGACGTGCATGCATTAAATGTGTTCGCATTTAGGTCCAGTTGAGAGTCAAGAAACGAATGGTAAAAACGACCATTACATAACACAGACAGAAACGAGTGGTAACCTTGGCATATGTACCCTTCGTCTGATAATTTTCAATTTTTATCATTAGATAGTGAATATCTTTCGTCTGTTCCGTTCCTCATTCTCAGTTTCATCAGAGATAGGTTGCACCAGACAGGTTTCGACCAAAGGCGGTTTGATCGTACCATCCTTCAACTCTAGTTGGTCACCAACACGATCCCCTACTCTGTACCACAAGTTCTATCGTCATAATGTAAACTTTTTACATCTCTTATACACACAGATTCCTATACCAGCAATGTCATGTGCCTATTTTTTTTTTATGAGTTTCTTAACATATCGATATATCGTTGCTACTACTGAAAAAAATACATGTATAACTGAATATAAGTACACTGTAATCTTCGCTTTAAATTTCAATTATTGCATCCTCATTGATTTTTATCAGCCCCTTCACAATGGCATTGCACTGCCCTCGAGCTAATGCCTTTGGGTAGCACTTGGGACTACCAAAGTGACTATTCTCCTTATCCCCATTTCATTTCTGAAGAGCGTATTGTGGGCAAGAATACACCACAAAACAAGGCATTTTTTTTTTTATTAAAATCCTCATCATAATACAAGGTACCGATATCTTATAAATGAATAATTCTCTTAAAATTTGTTTATAGTTCAGAGGCAAAACGATTACTAGTATTTTCAGTCCTTTAATGTATGTATTATGAATCAACTAGGTATGTAGCTGATTTGTATTTCTGAATAGAATAGTAAAACATCGAAATTCTATAATCTATATATATCGATTTATCGCATTGACCACCTCTACGTGCTACCGATGTATCGATATTTACTGAATAGAAACCCACCGACAACAATACCTGCTCTGGGTAGGATTTCTGGAAAAATTAACCCAAGTCAAAACTTGGACTTAAGTCTGAGATTTTACTCAAATTGACTGCTCAAATAAGAGAAACCTCAATCTTAAGTTTGAGATTTTTTCGAGAAATCAAAGGCTGGATTTGGTGACATCAAGCCTCACCAACTGGGATTTCTATATTGTGACTCCAACTGGTGTATGGCAAGTAGAACAATGACCAGAAATGAGTTGATGACCGCTGTACATTGAATAGGTGTTTGGTTTACTGGTTAACCTTTCGAACAAAACATTTAAATATGTACATGGTGACGAGTTCAGCGTTGAGTGGTGAGATTTCGAGAAATGTAGCATGCAATATTTCAAACGTAAGATAAAAAATACTTACATCTCTCCTGATATGAAAATATAGGTTGGGAAAGGGGATCACTGACAAAGATGTACAATTAGATCAATATGTAATATATCAAACCCGGTGGACGGTGGGGGTAATTTCTACATTGTAAATTGTACAGACATTAATATCGCGATGTCAGGGAGGTGGCAGGGAACGCCGAGGAAATCTACAATAACCTAAACCATGATACACAGCTTTAATAATAATAATACCATATTTATATAGCACCCTTTTCATACACTATGTACGCTCAAAGGTGCTTCAATGCATATATATATATATATATACCTTACAACAGAATGTTATACACATAATACATAGAAAATAAATAAAATATAAAAAGCTGTACTTATCCTGATTGTACATATAAAACATGAAAACACAAGGTACCATAAATATGCTAGATAAGAATAAACATCAGTTTCAGGGCGTATTAAAATAATAATAATGAAAAACACACACGCACACACAGCATATAATGTCTCAGGTATAATACATTAAAACATACCGGTACAATGGTACTCGAAAGCTAAGACACACAGTCTTTAGTTTTCACAGTTTTTCACAGAATCTAACCTACACGAATGACTGAAATGATAGAAACTAGTCCTGGAAAACTTGATGGGCAAAATGTGTTTTCAGTGACTTCTTTAACAAATACCGTTTTACGCTGCGATTCGTTTATCGAAGCCTTGTAGAATGACATTGCAGATATAAAATCTAATACATGTAGTTTTTTTCTCTCTTGCTAATGTTGACTAGAAGACAGCGGTAATTCAATCGTCTAAACAAAGCCTAAATTTACTGTTACATCGTTTTAATGTTTATCATTCAAGAGTCCTAGATACCGGTACTGTTCAATAAAATTGAGATATTTGAATGGATATCATTTCTTTATCAGGTTAATATTCTCTTTAGATATTCATACTAGTATTTCAATGCATTATCGAAGTTTAAGCAAACTACAAGAAAATTCCTACTACATGTGTACATATATATCGAATTCAGTTATTTAATAGTAGTACCTATGATTTTTTTCCTCCACGGACTTTAAACTTTAAACGGGACTGTTGATACCCCTGTAACATCAAATGGTTTGGTAGTAGCTTGTCTCGATTTAAAAACTGATCATACGTAGAACAAGCGCTTGCATATCGAATCAGTTGTGAGATATAAACACCATATGTATATGATTATGATAATATTAAACTACTTGTTCTACTTCTGGTCAAGAACATTTGTGCATTTTCGTACCTGCACTCGATAGGTGCACGGACATTTAACAGTAGAGGTGGCAAACTATTGAACATTGTATTTTTAAAGACAATGAGAAGCAACTCATTTGATGATAATGGGCTGGTCCTGGCCATTGAAGCTCTCAATAGATATACCACCCTCGATGGTAAAGAATTGAGATCTTTATCCCACATGGAAATGATTTCTGATGTGCCACAGGTTTTGCACACTGTACAAGCTAGGCAGGTAGTCCTGTGTCCTCTAGAAGAGTAGTTGGCACCCAGAGAAAGGGTAGAATGCAAATGAATCAGAAAACAATTCTTTACAACCTGGTCACTAGATTATTACATCATATTGGAAATATCACTGGTTGTTCGGTAGTCAGAGTCTATCATTCGAGAAGTACTCTGTATCACCACTTCAAGCGTAATTTAGCGTTCTCGCTGCATGTAGGTCCCATTCCGTGGGGATCCCGGTTAGAATAGGTTCTCAGTACCCCTTGTTTGTTATAAGAGGCGACTAAATGGGGCGGTCTTTCGGATGAGCAAAAACCGAGGCCCCGTGTCACAGCAGGTGTGGCACGATAAAGATTCCTCCTTGCTCAAAGGCCGAGCATAGACCAAACTTTTTCAGCCATTCACCGGTAGTGATGACGTCTCCATATGAGTGAAAACTTCTCGGGAGGGACGTTAATCAATATACAATCGATCAATCAAGTGGATCGCAGAATGAGTTGATCTAATCCCTTACTAGTACCACAGCTGTGGTATAGCAGAGAGACTGGTGTCTGGAGAAAATCGGCTGATATTTCGCAAGAATGTGCCTTTCAGATGATACTGGCTGATTTCATTGAATTGAGATTACTGTATTATAGGCGTTGACCCCAAGATGTGTATCTGTAACCAGACATGCTCCCAGTGATGTGCTACTTCCGGGATGAGGATGGGACCCTGCTTCCGTCTGATATTCTGACGGTACACAATCACCAGCGATTCACTGAACCTTGTGAGATACAATCAGGCAAGCCATTTTGAGAATAGAAAGAGAAACTAGGTGCTTTCTAAGCTACTCTGGACTTAACAACGCAAACACGAGCAGATAATGAGATGCCCTCCAGTAGGACTTGATGGCCAAAGTGTTTAATTAATCTCAGATTTCTGTTTCGAAAGGTAGAAATACTGCTGCTTGTACAGAAGTCTTACATAGGATGCAAATGCCTTGTAAAATATCAAGTAGGACTATGTCGGTTTGACCTTTGGATTCGATGTTACTGGATCTAGGGTGGTAATTACTAGCTGATTCTCACCAGATCGCTGTTTACAATACACATTCAGTAGGATGTTCTGGCCCTAAAGACCCTATATTATTTTACTGTATATATCATATATCCCCCTGTATATTAGTCAACCGGACGTAATGAAAGAGGTAGATAGGTTACATGAGGAATATGTACTGATTCCAGACAAACCTTGTAACAACATAGCCTTCTTTGGCAAGGCTCATTATTACAACTGTATTTTGCAAGACCTTGGCTCAATCACACATTTTGGTATGTTAACTTATACTCGTCGTTCCCTTTCAAAGACGAAACTCTTCAAAATCACGTTCCAGTTTTAAGCATGCTTATCATCTCAGTCACTGGGACAAATGAGTTTGCGTTTAATTTCCCCCAAAATCAACACCCTCTAAAGCTACGATATTTTAACACTTTACACCACCATTCCTCACAAGACATATACAACTGTTTCTTTAAAAACAAGAGGTACTGTGAGCAATACTCACTAAGAATACCCCCGCTTACCCCAATCTCCCAAGGGTGTTGTTGATAGGTATGAATGATCAATTTTGACTTTGAGGTCAAAGTTCAAGGTCATATAGAGGTCATGAAGGTATCCGACACATCGCCTCATGGTGATACACTCATGTGTCAAATATGGTATGACTATGTCAAAGAACAAAGAAGTTATGGCCCGGACACGAATCCATTGTAAAAAAAACACCTTTGATTTTGACCTTGATGTCAAGGGTCAAGGTCATATAGAGGTCATGAAGGTACTCGACACATCGTCTCGTGGTGATCTACCTGTGTGCCAAATATGGTATGCCTATGTCGAAGAACAAAGAAGTTATGGCCCGGACACGAATCTGCACAGACAGACAGACAGAGTGATTCCTATAAACCCCCCTGAACTTCGTTCGCGGGGGTATAAAAAACAGAACTCCTAAATATCCATATCTTGTGATCTGTTATCCAAAAGATGATGTTGATAAAAAATCTAAAGTTCATTGAAAAAGTGAATTAGATAACGAAGAAACACAGAGATCCCTGGACATATCAGAAGATGGATCATGTACCCAGGAGGAGTAGGCTGTTTGAATTCCCTTTGGCACAAATTGTTCTCATATATTATCTGATTTGTATTGTTATGAGGCAGAATTTATTCAAAAACTCCAAAAATGAAAAGAAGAAATCTCTTACTGTAACGTTCAACTCGACATTTGGATTTGTTGACATTTTATCTGTTAAACAGTTTCATTCATGTATCGATTCAATATATCCGAATGAGACACCACAAAATTTTCCACATTTGTTTCATATAGATAGAGGGCTCAAGGTAGATGTGACCGATCAATATGGTATTCTTACACCTCTTAGATACCTGGTCCCACCTCTAGTGTGTCCAGGGGTCCGTGTTTGTCTGATCCCACCTCTAGTGTGTCCAGGGGTCCGTGTTTGTCTGATCCCACCTCTAGTGTGTCCAGGGGTCCGTGTTTGTCTGATCCCACCTCTAGTGTGTCCAGGGGTCCGTGTTTGTCTGATCCCACCTCTAGTGTGTCCAGGGGTCCGTGTTTGTCTGATCCCACCTCTAGTGTGTCCAGGGGTCCGTGTTTGTCTGATCCCACCTCTAGTGTGTCCAGGGGTCCGTGTTTGTCTGATCCCACCTCTAGTGTGTCCAGGGGTCCGTGTTTGCCCTACTCTAAATTTTGTATTCTTTATGAGATATATGAAATTGACTTCAGATTCTTGTAAAATTTTCATTGTTTTTAGCAACATTCCATTATCTCATGGGTATGGTGTTTATATATCCCAACTAATTCAATATGCGAGAGCATGTTCTGCGTATGATCAATTTCTAAACCGAGACAGGCTATTGACAAGTAATTAGATGTTACAGGGTTTCAACAGTCTCGTTTAGAGTCAGCAAATTCTATGGTTGTCATGATGATCATATTTGCAAAGACAGTCTGTCATTGGGTCGTTTGATGCGTTTCATAACATTTGTCTGGTCCTTTTTCATACTGATTTTGACGACTGATTACGCCTTTTACTTATCAAAATATAAGGTACATGGCAGGTGTGACCTGTCAACAGGGGATGCTTACTCTCCCTAGGCACTTCATCCTACCTGTAGTCTTACAGGTGTCCGTGTTTGCTCGAGATTTTGTATTCTTCATAGGATTTACGAGATTGATCACTGTTTTCTTTCCCCTTTTGTTCTAGCATTTCCATGTCACAATCTACTCTTCCTCCCCTTCGTATAATTGGGTACCTCATTGGTTTTATGCTACTCTGAACATGTCCTGCAACATTGAGACGATCCAACTTGATAGCCTCTTTGATACCCTACATCCTATTCTACGAAACTTCCCTCATCTTCAAGTCAGTATATCCCCCCGCCTTCGTCCTTCTGTACATAACCAATTAAAACCTATTGTTGAAGTTACATATATTAGAGCTATTCCAGATTATCATGCAGGTTGGAAAAAAATTTTGCTTCTCATTTCCCGCTTAGATGCGACCGTGGACGGCTGATAAAAAGGGAAGTGGACATGGGGCTTAGTTTGATTTGAGGTGCCTATGGAAAACTGCGATTGAAGACATTACTACAGTGAATTTTGATCTCGAACGAAAGGAGGAAGGATCTAAACTGCCGATGGGTCATTATAAACATTTTGGAGACGACAGTGATTTGAAAGATTTGCTTGATTCGACAGAAAACAAAAACACCTGTAAGAACACAAACTGGGCGGTAACTACGTTTAACGACTGACGCTCCGTTCGGATGTTGACGGCAGGCGACCAGAATCCGGATATTCTTTCGTTCTTGGCAGATGAAATGAATATTTGTATGTAAAGATTTGTTGTTTAAACGCGACGCAAGGACGGAAAGGCGTACTCTCCCAAATCACTTTGCATTGAAATTTTAGACATTGCGAGAAAGCTTGTAACTTTGCCAACGATTCTTAAAGTTGGGAATTAACGCAAATGATGTGTTACCTAATGGTCGTATCATAGCAGTTATGCCACTCCTATCGGTTACATACCTGGGGGAATAGGTCCTCAGTACCCCTTGGTTGTCGTAAGAGGCGACTAAATGGGGTGGTCCTTCGTATGAGACCGCAAAAACCGAGGTCCCGTGTCACAGCTGGTGTGGCAGATATAGATCCCTCCCTGCTCAAAGGCCGTAAGTTTAGGCCTAAATTTTGCAGCCCTTCACTGATAATGGTGACAGTGAAAAATTCTCAAGCAGGACATTAGCAATATACAACCAACTTATCGGGTATCAGTAGTTATGTACAGATACCCACATCACTATGCTACTGTAACATTCACTGTTGTGGATAAGAGAGAGGAGCAATGGACACATAAAAAAATACAACTGATACATTTTAAAGTAATAGTAGTTTATTTGCCTCTTGAAAGGTGTTCGGGTAGCGCAGAGGTAGCGCTCTCGCTTCTCACCGCTGCGACCCGAGTTCGGTCCCCATGATCGGCAGTGGTTGCGTGTGAGAGGGTATGGTGGTCGCCCGCTAGGACACGTGGGTTTCCTCCCACATAAATGACCCCATTGGAAATAAACTTTCGAGCTTTCATGGGTTATCCTTGGTATTTATGAATGTATGTTTGTATGTATGTATATACCGAATAAACAGTTATTTATTTTTATTGAACAGAGTGATTCATTCAATTTTTCACCTCTTGATGAATAGGCGAAGTAATGAGATCAGAAGGAACGAGAAAACCGATATGCTGTATCCTTGTTTCGGTACATTCTAGAAGTCTGCGCTTATTTGGACTGTCGGAAAGGCTCCTCACTATGTGATTTCCCGGTCTTTTGTTGCATCACCAAATCTGAAGGTTCATATTTTGTTTCGTCTTATTATCTGTCACTGATGTGGATCGTCCCTGTTAGTACTGCACGCTATAGATCCTTCTAGTCATGAATTGTGTTTAGACTTTTGTGTCGACTCAAATTGATCAAGTTTATTGGAGTACACTCATTTCTAAGAAACGGATTTGAAAATTTCCCAATTCATTGTAGCATATTTGCATTGCTCTAAATTTAAACGATATATGGGTTCAGTGATAACGTTTAAGGCTGATAACAGTGAAACGTTTAAGATTGATGATCTTTAATTCTAGATCAGAATACATGTATGTGGTCAATGGATTTACTTATCAGTCTTCAGTACTTAACCTAACAGATTAACATATTTAAAACTTCAAATACAATAATATTATTCATATGATTTTTATACAATTTTCCTATATCAGAAAGTTTTAAGTAGGAAAATTGCCTAAATCTGTCGATTCTATAAAGATGATATCAAGGACTGTAGAATGGACTTTATTAATAATATAGGATTGAATAATTCCGACTTTTTGATTGGCTGCGATTCAACAAATAAAGAAAATAAAAAGGCATTTTCACGTCCACGTGTCTTTGAGGTAAATATAACTTTTAATGTTTCCAACATCGGACCAAAAATAAATTGGGAATTCCTAAATTAATACGATTGGTTATAATTGTTAGGTTTTCCAGTGAAAACTGTCATCTCTAGTCACATTCGATTAAGTCTTGTACTCTAGCTTTAAACAAAGATGGTCGACAAGGTATCGTTTGAGCTTTAGTAGCTGGTTTCAAAGTTTTGAATTATTCAGTCATATGATGAAACAATTACTGATAATTTCTCAAGTCAATACAATGCTTTAGCTACCCTCGAAGTACTAAGGTATCAGTGAATAATGTACTTCGATGGTACCTAAGCCTCGTATCGACCGATTAATGTCAATGTATGATATTGACCTTTTTCCTTCACTGATTGGTTTGTACCAGTGTTGGGTCATTATGTAATTCACTGTCATCATAAAAAAATTCACACGATTTTCCGTAAGTCGACAGGTTAAAATTATCGAGAATTATCATTTTTCAAACTGTGAAAACAGAGCATTTTGCGGGATCGTCTTACCTACCTTGAGACGGTTATAGATAACCGGGATAGGGCATAAGTGACATCGATCTAACCTTGGACCAACATTTAACATATCGCACTCAGTGGGTGTCGGGGTAATGTCTATGTACAGAGTATTCAATCATTAATATCATTCTGTCAGAGAGTTGGCATGAAACAAGTGAGGAAGATACTAAAATATAGCATGATTAACGTTTTCTTCCTGAATTATTGTTCGTAATCATATTTTAAATATATACAAATTATTATACAGAATAACAAAAGAATGGGTATATTCTTTAATTCTGTTACCACACCACCCCTTCTTATGACGTTTTAAGTACATCCGTTACAATGCTTTCTTAAAATCAAAACTCCCATTATCAATGGTATGCTGACGTAATCAGCTATTGATGTCTGATATGACAACTTTTTCCTCAGCAATTCTAGACACTTGTAAATTTATGGTATTACATTTATTATTGACATATTTTCAAATCTTGACAAAAAATATGCCCAAAAAACGACCACGATGATTTATTGCGCCCACACCAACGCCCAGTGTCGGAAAACCGGAAGTATATCTTCAAAGTCTGAAGGTGGAAAAAGTCAAGATAACAGCAGTCTCTCTGGGGTTATAATAGTGTTGGGTATCCTCGTATTTTAAAATATAAAAGATGGTCGAAATTAGCCATTTTAGCAAGTATTTTTGGAAATTTAAAGATCATTTTGTTTGGCAAAGAAAGTCGTATTTTCCGTGCGAAAATTCAAACGAGTGACGAACACGTGTGATAAATGTATTTGGACTATTTACACCGTGATAATTTAATTGACCTTAAATTACTTAATTGTCGACTATTTTGGTTCTCATTGTGTAGGCTTAATAATCTTATATCGATTACACTAATTTGGGTCGCTCAATTTCGTAACTAAGTCATCTCTGATTTTTATCGAATTAACATTATCTTTATAAATCAAATGAATGTTACACATTTCTTGCGTATTAAGGCATTCAAGATTGTTCTTTCACATGAAGCTGTAAGAGTTAAGGCAGCAAATCATGTGGACGTCATTTTCGAGATCTATAATAGAAGGAAATAGTTTCTCTTTGAATAAGGGGAAGGATGACACCCTTCTGCAAATACATGTAAACCATGGTTAATAACTCCTGCTGTCTAGATCAGAAAAAATTCACATTATCCTACCATATCAACCTTTATTGGAAAATTCGAAATAGTATCAATTAGATCGACAAGCATTGTAAAAAGTCACCATTTTAGAAAGAGTAGATTAATATACACTGAAGAATCTGGAATGAGAATTATTCAAAATCAAAGGCAACCTTGGTCGTTTGACAACATCAAAAAATTATGACAGAGCAACATTTTGCAATCTTAGATTCACTAAAGTGTTGCATAGAATTTTTTAATGCGATGAACAGTTTAATAAAAAGCGTTTGACTTTTTCTTAATAGATTGTAGAAGGACAAAGGACCAGTCACCGAGTCATAAAAGTACATGGGGTATTCGATCAAAGCGATGGAAATGTCACTGTTTGATTAAATCTAGGTGGTCTTGTCTTTAAGGGGGTGTGTGCAGTTAGTTTGTGGAGAAAACTTTTGTTGCTCTATCACGTTAATGATATCAGTCACAGGGGGTCACGATCTACCCGGAGTGAAATACATCGGTACCGAAATGGACCCCAGTTCCTCCCTACAATTAGTTATGAAATTCTACATTTGGCGATGGATTTATAATTTGCCGTTTTTCATTTCAGACATATTAGATTGACAAATCTGAGCATCAACTGCTTTTGTTCTCCTGTCTTGGTAAATGGCATATTTGTAGAAGATAACGTTTAACAGATATGCATCGATTACAAATTCCACAATTTCATGATCTCTGGTCTTTTAATGTCGAAATTACTTTGATCATTTTGAAAAGAAAACTGTTTTACTGAATACCCAGCTAGTGTTGGATAATCGAAAGTGTCATGCCAATGCCGACTTCCCAAATATCAACTTGATTATGGGTGTTAACCGCTAAACTGACTTTAATTGCTGCACAAAAGTAGACATTCAAAGAAGGACACGGAGAGAAATTTAAACGTCAAAAATCAAATGTTGAACACCAATTAGTCAAGATAGCTATCTGCATTAAATGTTTTAAAACTACGACCTGCTCTTCTGACACACCTTTTGTGGTACTGACGACCAATTGTCAAAGTATTTTACGTTCACGAATGCCAATACTCGTTAAGATTCTCTTTTTATGGAATACTAAGCTATGCTACACAATACTAGTCAGGGACTCTGACGTCATACTCGTTGACGTTCGATGAGTATGTCATATGACTCCAACAAGATGGATATATTATATACATGATAAACTAAACTATGCTACATAGAAAATATATACTAGAATTTGAAAGGAACGTGTTTCATTCTTTTCGGTTTTTAATTCAATTTCACATTATTTTGTGACTGTCACTTGATCAATTTTTCATATAAACCATTTCTCTTACAGCATGTACGTGCAAGGATTATGGAGGAGGGGGAATGAAAGTATGTTCGATTCCAATATCAGTTTGATGTACTTGATCTCTACGTTCAAATCTGTAAGATATACTGAGTACATGTATTTCATATAGCACATACACAATTTTCACATACACATTCATGTATGTGTTATTATAGAATAAACCCCGGGGCTATTAAAAATGAATTAAAGTCCACTAATAATGACATACATGTCACGTCACTTCGATAATATATTGCGTACGTGAATACAGATATTTCAATGATTACTGGGCACTTCAAATCCTATTAATCGTTGTGTTCTATAATTTAGTCATAAAGCCTTTGCTGTAGGACATCCAAATCTTTACATATCACAAGATTTTCTTTTTTCGTTTCCCTTTCTCCTTTCTGAATATTTCTGTTTCAGGAAATACCCGTGGCTTATATTCAATTTGACATTTCGATTTATCACGAGGCACTACGTTGACGGAGCGCGTCGGGTCCTTCCGGAAAAAAAATGAGGAAGAAACACGGAAAATAATTGTGTGATGAGTTAATAAACAGCTTGCAGGTGTAACTTTCCATCGACAGAAAATGCGGAATGACATCTATGTTGATGGTCATAGATAACACAGATCGATCTTACCGAGCCCTTCAGATGTTTAATTATAAACGCCACAAACTTTCATAGTCCGCCAACACAAAATGACTGTTCAAATTATATACATATCTTTACATTTACTAATGTTTTGTCAGTATCAATGCTATGCTATTCCAGTGTAGTTTATCTATCAATAAAAGCACTGACATTTAGACATCAACACCTAACCTGTTTGTGTATATTTAAGAAAGGAATTCCATTTTTGAAAATGCATGAGGGTATGAACTGCGACGCCTCACGTCGTGATACTTCATGAAGAGTGTTTTCAAAACTGAAATTTATTTCTTTTATTCACATTCTACTTTCATTTCTGTCGGAATTTCCAGCCGTTAGAATAGATTTATAAATTTATATTTATCAAGATTCATACGCGCATTGTTCACAACTGCATCACATTCATGAGGAAATGGTTATCATTAGATAAAGATATCGAATACAAAAACAATTGAAATGTAAATATTACAAAATATAGATTTAAGAAATAAATATCGATGCTGTTTGCATTATGGGTATACATGTATATAAAACAAAACATGGTATAATTTCCTTATAGCCAGTTTCGTCGGTAACTTAAATCAATCGTTGTTTATATGCCCCCTTGTACAATCCTACCCTATATATTCTTTCATTTTTGTGTATCCCTGAAGATACAATCAACCTGAACATTTCACTGGTTGGGGGAGGGGGGGGGGTTGTAATATATAATGTATATGTAAACTTTTTTAGTTTATGTACAAGTTTCACTGGGGCTGTAAGTGAGTCGAATTTCATTAGCTGTAAGCTCAGAAAATATTAATATTGATAATAAAATAATACAACATTAATGAGGAGCTGGTTTTTATTTGATTAAAGGAGATAATTTTTGGCTAGTGTTTGGCTGTCAGTCATACTACTCAGTGGTTTACGATTATAAATTTCAGGCCATAGTATATTATTTCTCTGTTTAACATCCCGAGCCCGAGAGGGTACCTTTTCGCAAAAATCCAGGGGGAAGGGAGCAAAACAAGAAATAATCGCGCACACACGCACGCGCAGGCGTACGTTTTATTTCAGAGAATTTTTCTCCAGAAAAACTGGCATTGAAGTTGGTTTTCTTTTTTGCTATATCTTATTTACAGTCAGTAATATCTCTTTACATGCATGCATTTTATCGATATTTTTGTGCAATTGTGTCAGTGTTGTTTCGTGGCCTGGCTGAAAAATACCTTTTTCAAGAAAGGTGAGAAGTAAAACAGGGGAAAAAAAACAGCAACATCTCCAACGCTACATCTCCACAGCAACATCTCTACAGCAATATTTTTACAGCAACATTTCCACAGCTACATCTCCACAGCAACATGTCCACATTAAAGAATACAATTGTACTCAGTAAGAAAATTGACAGCAATGTTGTTCAGATAACGATCAGTGATTAATCTCATGCATTGTAGGAGTTATGAGATTGATCACTGTTCGTTATCTTTACCTTGCATGCATCCCATAAGCAATAAAAAATAGATAGTTGAACAAACACGAACCCCTGGACACACCAGAGGTGGGATCAGGTATCTAGGAGGAGAAAACATCCCCTGTCGACCGGTCACATCCGCCGTGAGCCCTATATCTTGATCAGGTAAACGGAGTTATCCGTAGTCAAAATCAGTGTGCTACGAACGGTCTAACAATCGGTATGAAACATGTCAGACAGCATTTGACCCATTGATATGTTGTATTGACGAACTAGATCGTTATAGCGACCATAGAATTTGCGAAATGCTGACTTTAAACGAGACTGTTGAAACTTCTGTACCATCAACTTGTTTGTCAGTAGCTTGCCTCGATTTAAAAACTGACCATACGCAGAACAAGCTCTTGTATATCGAATCAGTTGAGATATAAACTGCATATGCAGATGATAATGTAATATTGCTATATAAATATGGGAAGTTGACGATGGAGAAGCTGAAATAATCCCGTTTGTCATAAAGTTGAGTTGTTAGTTTGCCGTTAATCTCTACTTTCAATAAAATATCTATCTAAGTATAAAGCAGAAGTGGACGACTCTGTGGTATTTTTTATTTGATCGCAGGGATATATATTTCTAATTGTCGAATTGAAGGCCACAGCAAGATTTTTCTTCTTCTCACGTAGAATATAATTACCAAAAGATGTGTCACGACCATTACCAAAGGTCAAGGTAAATTGGAAAAATAAGTTTAAAGTTTGGACTAAGGCTGAGGGAGGGGATTACCGAATTCTTATTCAGTCATGCATGACTGAATGAAGGGCATTTAGAAAAGGTCAAGATCACAGGAATCAACATAATAGTTTGGTCCATAGTCATCTGGATTATACAACACAGAGGGTCTCATATTGATCAAAGCGGATTTCAAATTGATGGTTTTTCATCTCTACGTCTTAGTTTGGGTAAGGAAAGGTATTAGACCCTGTAGGACAGGTGTAATTAATTTTTAAGAGTGTTGAAACACTCCCATCTTTTCTGTCAGAAAAAGCAATCAGAAACAATTTAAGATGAAACAGAGTCCATTCAGTCATGAAATTCATGAACGACATTGGTAACAATACAAGACGAAGTGAATCAAAAAGTCCGAGTTTGATGTTGTTCTACTTTAGCAGTATTTCCCTTGTCAATCAGGGCACTGAAATTATTACCTTTACATACTCCGTATAATGCAGAAATATAATGTACATTTGAATTTTATATTTTAGATATAGATAAGAGTCGCTTACAGACTTCATTATACAAATATGAATAAAATTAAAATGAATGTCAATAAATAAAATTTCTGGACAACCAGAAGTCTCTGTAAAGAATGAAAATATAAAGAATTAGTAAATTGATATGAGAAAATTCTTCATTTTTATCAGATTCCATTCAAATCAAACAGAAGTTGTAAGAAGAATAAAAGTTATAACTGATTTTTACAGATTTTATTTTACCAACATTGGCCGTACTGACTTACTAAAACTGAGAACTTGAAGATAACGAAGAGTGGTCAATATCATAAACCCTACAAAGAATATGAAATAAGAACAAACACGGACCCCTAGAAACTCCAGAGGTGGAATCAGGTGTTTAAATGAATAAAATGATTTGATATAAAGAATTGTCTGTTTATTGTACAACCTAGAAACTCTCGATAAAACTAAAACTGGCAGTCCAAAGTTTGAAATGGAAATGCTTTTAACGTTTTTATCATTTAAGTCGCCATTGACAGAATTCTGCAATCCTCGGCTAATCTACAGCAAATCTCCTTTATTTTTAGAATAATCATGGATCTATCAAAATCACCACAGAATATCCCCAGTGTTTTAAAAAGTATACAACCATTTCCTTTGCATTTAATTAAAAATATCTAAATAGCATAAAATACGGTTTGATAATAAACAATGAGTTTGTTTCTTGTAATAATAGAATTAATTTAAAATTAGTACTTCTTTTATTAATCATGACGTCATGTAGGACATGTATGAAAATTTTCAACCTATGAAATTCACAACAGTACAACTGCTATACTAGTATATCTACATTCACTGTATCTTTTCTTTTAAATTTCTTTTGAAATTGGCATTGCTTTCATCTGCGATGATGAATACATATTTGTTGCAAACTAGTTTTATCCGGTTTTTTAGTACCACCTGTCTGCGTAATCATTACCAAAATATGGAGCGTCATCAAGATTAAAGGGCGCATTCCCTGTTCCGTTTAACGTTACGAATGGGTCAACGATATGATATTTTAGTACTTAAATCTAATTTGTATCTTAAAAATCACATAAAAATATAAATATAAACAATAAAATGTCTTCCTTTATCTCATCGGGTGATAAACCGCAAAGGCGGGATATGATTTTTTTTTCTGCAGTGCTTGCTTCCTTCATTACTCGATGAAACAACAAAGAAAACATTTTATTGTTCAAATTTACAAAGAATCACTCAGTCTATGTACTTGGGACATTGAGAAAACAATATCTCATAAGACAAGGAGTGGAGCTCGTAGATTTATATACAAAATATCTCAATGTTTGAGAGAGGCAGCATAACGACCGTGGGGGAAAACAACAGGTGGATGACAAAAGGCAGGGTTCCCAAAAACATTGAAATGCATGGCTTTTGATATCGGTTACAAGGGGGAAAGTAGAAAAATACTGTAACATTATCAGTGAATCAAGGTCTTTTGGATGTTCTGATATAGAAACGACTTAAAATCATAGTCAGTATTACCAGATAAGAGCAGGTAGTCTTCAGAAAAGGAAAGAGCTACTGTGACCAAGTATTTATGCTGAGAAACATAACGGAACCGTGCATGAAAAGACAAAGACAATTTATCATTAGCTCCATAGATTTCGAGAAAACCTTTGATAGCATTCACATTACAAATTGTGGAAGATCCCAGGGCACTATGGTAGATCTTATACACGTAACAACAATCCACGTAGAATTTAAATGTTCTGTTGGTAGATCATCAAACACTTGCTTTCTTGTGAAATCGGGAATAATGCAAGGGTGTGTGATATTAGCGCTGTTATTCATCATAGCAGTAGACTGGGCAATGAGATCAACCCTTCGCAAAAACTGCATAAAAATCGGATGGACTCTTTCCAGTAGTCTGGAAGACCTAGATTATGCACTCGACATAGATCTCGGATGTAATACGATGGCATCCATGAGCGAATTTGATGCATTGTCAATTGTGACGTCACAGCAATGCATCAAATTTGCTCATGGATGCCTTCGTATTACATCCGAGATCTATATTGAGTGCGCGAGACATTCGAGGAGTTCCGATTGCCTGCCCTGGACCCGATGGGGGCCTTGAGCGGCCCCAGACCCCTCGCCGTACAATAGGCGTACACATTAATTAACTCAGGCTACGCCACTGGCATTAACTTGTTTGTCAGTTCCGGTAGCTTGCCTCGATTTAAAAACTGATTATACGCAGAGCAAGTTCTTGCGTATCGAATCAGTTGAGAGATATAAACACCATATGCAGGTGATAATGGAATATTGCTAAATAAATATAGAAAATTGACGACGGAGAAGCTAAAATCATCCTGTTTGTCATGAAGTTGAGTTACTTATTTGCCGTTAATATTCATTTCAATAAGATATCTAAGTACGAAGCAGATGTGGAGGACTCTATGGTATCTTTTATCTCGAGTTCACACCAATGAAAGGTGAAGATATATAACAAACAGTGATCAATCTCATATCGATATATCGAATCGACATATGAATGAAAATTATTATTGATAAAACGTCGCTAATATATCTAAATGTAAAACTTGTACGGTACCAATTTTGATGCACCAGATGCGCATTTCGACAAAATTTTAATAATGTCTCTTCAGTGATGCTCAACCGAGATGTTTGAAATCCGAAATAATAATAAACCTGTAAAAGCTATTTTAAGGAAAAACAGTGTGCCAAAAATGTGGAGTCAAATTCGTCTAAGGATAAGAGCTATGCATGAGGGAGATAATCCTTAATTTTGAAATGAATTTCTAAATTTTACCACAGCAAGTATACATACATCCGTATTTTCAAGCTAGCAACGAAGTACTTAGCTACTGGGCTGTAGAAACCCTCGGGGAATAACAGTCCACCAGCAAAGGCCTCGACCAAGGGGTCATAATGTAAAACTTGTACGGTACCAATTTTGATGCACCAGATGCGCATTTCGACAAATAATGTATCTTCAAGTTGAAGGCCACAATAGGAGATTTTTTTCTTCTGATATAGAAGCTTTTGAATAAAATCTGCTTCATAAGAATATAAAAACAGGTCAGCTAACAAAGGAGCACAATTTGTGCCCATGGGAATTGCAACAGACTGTTGGAAGACCTGATCACCAAAGACTACGAAGATATTGTCAACGAGGAACTCCAGCATATTTTTTATTTCAACTTCAGAGTCTTTGTGCATGAAATTCAGAGTGGCGTTTAACAAAGTAATTTTTTGGATGACTGATCACTAGATAGGAATATTTCCATTTTCCATTTCTGTTGAAGAAGCAACCGTATATGATGTCCAAAAGTCTAGTCTTTAATTTATCGTTAGGAATGGTCGTGTAAAGTGTTGAAAAGTCATACATTTTGATGTTGTTTATCTGAGAAAAGTATATAGCTGAATGGGACTGGGGAACATAGAAAATGTATCATACTTTACATATACCGAGAGGATCCGGATTAGAATAGATCATCAGTACCCCTTGCTTGTCGTGCGAGGCGACTAAATGGGGCGGTCTTTCGGATGAGACCACAAAATCCGATGCCCCGTGTCGCAGCAGGTGTGACACGATAAATATCCCTCCCTGCTTAAAGGCAGTAAGCGCCGAGCATAGGCCTACATCTTGCAGCCCTTCACCGGAAATGGTGACGTCTCCATGTGAGTGAAGAATCTTGAGAGGGACGTTAAACAATAAATCAATCCTTTACACATATGGGAAGTGTTATGACATCAGATGATGACGCTGACAAGGACATAGAAGCAAGAACATGAAAAGCCAGAGGATCCTTCATCAAGCTTAAAAAGTATGAACATCAAACATCATCAGTAGAAAGACTAAGTTCAAAATGTATAACAGCTGTGTACTATCAGTTTAATGAGTAATGAAAATTTACACAAAATGACAAAACTCGAAAGACATGAGGACAATACTGACAAAATACTGATGGCCTTGGATTGGCCACATCTTAGCAAAGCCAATAAGAGTGGCACTCAGATTGTTGAGCTTGATGCACGGACGCATTTTTGTGAGGAACTCAGAGCCACAGTAAATGGGGAATCGAAACTGATTGAAACTATATAGATATTTTAAATACGTAGTTAATTTGGGTGCCACCCGTGCAGTCATTGCCAGTATAATTTACCCCCCCCCCTTTATTCCATATATAATACACAGGTTAGTTCTTACCAATTCAAGTAACAACTCAAGAACAAGGATTTGTGTAAGTTTATTAACTGTTAGAAATGTCTACTTTGTTGTTGAACTTTTACTCATAGAGTTGCGTTTTCTCTCTCACTCGTCTCAATCGTCACTCCCACCACGATGACATCGAAGCTCGTTATTGATTACAAATTCACTGCCTTAACAAATAAATATTAAATTCATAACCTCCCTCCCAGGTACGTTGCAGGTTCCTTTTCTGCTTGTCAACAATTTTAAAAGACAATTTCTCCGACGACTGTCCCTACACTTTGAAAAACGATGCTACGTGTCTGCGTACTATTTTTAAAAAATATTGACTCAGCACTACGAAGTAAATTGGTTTTTTTTAAATTGGCAGCCACCATGTATAAATTAAGTGGCGACCGCCAGATAAATTAAGTGGCGGTGCTTTTGATAGTGTTTGGCGAGCAGGGTTATGGCGTAAATTATTACAGTACAACATTACAGGCAAATGCCTTAAGGTTATTGTAAATATGTGCAATGGATGTAAATCAAGAATAGCTTTGAATAATGAATTTTCAAATTATTTTGCATATAAAATCGGTTTGAGACAAGGGGGGGGGGGGGGTATCCCCCATCCTTTTTGCCTTGTTTTTGAATGACCTTGAAAATAACTTTATTGATAGTAATGTTGAAGGGGTTGCGCTTATTTCTGAAGAAATGGAAAATGATTTAAATGTATTTCTAAAACTAATGATTATCCTTTATGCCGATGATGCAGTATTTATGTCAAACTCAAAAGAAGATCTACAGCATCAGCTTGATTGCCTTTTTAGATATTGTGAACAGTGGAAACTTAAAGTAAATGTCGATAAAACAAAAAATATGATTTTTTCAAAAAGTAGATTGCCTACCAACTGTCGTTTCTTTTATGATGGTAAAAAGCTAGATATTGTCAAACATTAAGTATTTGAGTGTTTCTTCTCCAGATCTGGATCCTTCTTTGAAACCAAACACTTTTTAGCAAAAAAAAGGCAACAAAGGCTACGTACGGAATCGTTAAAAAGCCGCGAAATCTAAATGTATCGATTACTGACCATTTGCATTTGTTTGAGAAAATTATCATGCCAATGTTGTTATATGGATGCGAAATATGGGTTTTGGTAATAACGATGTTATTGAAAAAGTACATTTAAAATTTTGTAGAATTCTTTTGAATCTGAATCAAAGTACGCAAAAAAAATATGATATATGGAGAATTGGGCAGATACCAATTAGATATCTATATCAAAACCAGAATTACAAATTTTTGGGCCAATATTGTCAATGGCAAAGAAACAAAATTGTCATATCTACTTTATCAGCTTATATATAAACAAAACATTTAAATGGTATCTAAACGAAATGGATAAAAAAAAAATGGTAAAAGCATTATTGGTGATTACGGCTTAAGTATTATATGGATATTCCAATATTTACAAAACAAAAGGTGACTTAAAAATTCATTAAACAAAAATTACATGATCAATTCCAGCAGCAATGGTTGTCTGAATGTAATAATTGTTGTAAAGGTAAAATTTACAACTTGTTTACAAATCTTTTTAAATGTCAAAATTATATCTTATCAAATTTGGATATTTATATGCAAGATTCAGAATGACAAATCACCGCTTACCAATAGAATCTGGGAGATGGTCTAGTATCCCCAGAGCAGATAGAAAATGTAACTTGTGTTATTCCGAAATAGGCGACGAATTTCATATTTTTTCATGTGAAAATTTAAAACACTTTCGAAAAATGTACTTACCACAAAAATTTCATCATAGACCAAATATTTTAAAATTTTACGATTTATTTTCTTTTACGAATTTCAAATTGTTGTTGAATTTATCTAGATTTATTGAAACTATCAATGAGATGGTCAACCCTCCAAGTTGAAGTTAATTTGCCAATTATATTCCGTAATATTCATTATAGTGTATGTACCTCAACACTCATGTACATGTATATATAAATTTTAGTGTGATTGTCTACGTATTTCTCTGTGTCATGTTGATTGACTTGTGAGAATAAATGAATTGAAAAATGAATTGCCGGTTGCCAGTTAATCTATATGGCGGCTGCTAGACAATAAGTGGCAGCTGCCACGTAAATTAAGATTATTAACAAGAAATCAAAGTAATTATAAAACACACATTAGCTATCTTTTCATGAAAAGGTGAAGATAACGTCCGATTTAAGACGTGTGAAGTTTCCCCTTCCTCTGTGAAAGCAACGCTCTATATGACCTTCCTTGGTGGTAAAAATATGTTTCATGTATTCTTTCAGTCCATAAGAACTTCGTAGATATGTAGGGTTTCTTGAAGGCCTGCGGGAAAAAAAAAGTCCTAAGATATGATTTAGGAACATACTAACATACCTTACTTAGCACGTAGCTTGACGATATCTTGTGACCATCTTAAATCAGGACATCCCAATTACTTAGGAACATTCTTATTCCTTTTCATTGATTTTCACATTATAATGTTTGTAACAAATTTGCTGTTAAATTACATTTGCACTTAGAAAAAATGATAATACGATATCTTTATATAATATATATATTCTTTATTATAGATAACATATTTGATACATATCATAACTAAAAATTATCAGTTTATCTACTACTTTTAATCGAAATGAAGAAAAAAAAAGTGCACGGATATTGTAGGGGTTCGAACCCATGCATTTGTGTACATGCAATTGTATGTTTATTTTTACCCACAACAGAATGCTAAACCACCGAGCCACACATTAATTTTTTAATTTGTTTTGTGGGTAGTCTCATTATTATGCCATTATGTATTCTACAAAGACATTGTAAGGAAAGTTAAGGATTTATTTTCTAAAAGAATTCATCAAGGGTCGTTTGCTTTCGTTTTAAGGATTGTATTTTACTGTTTGTTGCATATAGTGCACACACTCTCAAATACGGATAAGTCTACCTTTGGCTGTGACATAAAAAAAGAAAACCCGCATTTCATCACAAAGGCTGAGATTTTTATCGTATTTTGGACAAAAATTGTTTGAATTCCCTCATCTTCTTCCTCGTTACGATTCTTCTCCTTTACGTCGTCGTTTACAATCTCGTCAATCGTGCTTACACAAGCAAGATAATGATGAGACACGTCTTCAAACGAACAGTCAATGAGATCTATTCACCCCTTATACCACCGAGCAAGTACTTTTTGGAGTATATTAATTGGCCTAATGGTGTTATGACTATATCGATTCAATACGGCACCCGCCCTCTATAAACCACACGTGTATATAATTACACATAATTACTTTATAAAAACATTAGATAATACGTACCAACGATGAGTTTATCGAAATTATATTCAATTATCCGTCATTACTTAAGCACTCTAATTTCTATAGAAGACAAAAACTTCTAGATTGTTTTGGTTACTTACCCCTAGTGGAAACGTTATATCGAAAGTTGTTTTTTTTTTTTTTTAAATATCTAAACATCATAAAAGTTGTTTTGTTGGGTTTTTTTGCGTTATAAGCGAAAACGTTAGAACCACATTTTGGGGTATGATTTTGAATAGGAATCATCGGGGGATATTTTATTCGTTATAACAGTAAATGTTATAATTGCTTACTGTATTCACGGTGACAGTAGTCTCTAGATATTCTGTAAGCTCTCCACGTCAATATAATAACTGTGTCATATTGATAATCTAGGATGATCAGGGCGAACTTATTTTTAGATTTAGGAAGGTTTCAAGAAACTGATTTAGGACTGAGAAATACTTAGGACATATCGTGAACATACATGCTGGTATTTGACGAGTTAAAGACTTTTCTTTTTGGCAACACACACGATGTCGATGGCAGATATGTATATGTCCAGAAAAAGACATGATATGTTAGTTACAATGCAATACTTTATTCTTTTTATGTCTCCGTAATCGGAAATTCGGGACATATAGTTTTTGGTCCGTCCGTTCGTCTGTCTTTCTGTCTACAAAAACTCTAACCTCGACCATAATTGAATACTTAGTGCTAACACTAGGGCTTTAATATTTCACATGGGTCATATTTCTTGTGACAATATCCTGGGTTTTTTGTTTTTGTTTTTGGTACAAGAATTACTTTCCTACCATACGGGTGCATCAGTTAATGCTATTACATGTACATAGCATTTTTGCGTTTCTGGCTCAAATATATACAGAGACAGCATTAACCACAGTGACACACAGACAAGAGTATGTTCTCTCTAAATATTATCACTTGACGACAGTTTTAGATATTGTTTCCCGGAAACAGGAACTCCAGATTGTTGGATTTTAGATCAGCCTCTGCGAGTGACGTTTGGAGACATGCGCATATTTTGTGCAAGTTGGCGTGAAACTACAGTAAAAATTGTTAAACGTTTCTTTCAGGTGTCCACTTGCTGGAAGTGAGAAGAGCCAACTAAAGAATCCAAATAAATGCTTCAGAACTCTTCTGTTTTTCAAATTATGTGATAAATATATGATTAGCGGTGTGGTGATTAATTAAATCTTGTGATTTTATTGATATACCTACCTTGAACGTAGTAGGGTGTGGACAAGTGGGTTTGGGTTTTTTATGTGATGCGCTTCACATTACCTGAATGTTTAGGTGTATGTCATTGGAATTTCAAGCGTAACACGAGGAAAACAATTAATTATTAAGTTGAATAACTGAATTAGATAATGGAAATTTAGATAGAACATGAAAATGACATCAGAATTGAGCCCAAAGAACCAATTAATACTTGTAATCCTTGCATAACCAGTCTTTATATTGGGTGTAATTTAATAGCACACGTATACTCGGTTTTACGGGATTTTAAGACTCAGAAGAGTACTTCTGATAGAAGGGCCATTTCCATCTTCTTTCTGTACAGAATGTTCAATACTCTAAATAGGAGTAAAGTTCACAGTACGTTGGGTCTTAAATCAACGTATATTTATACCTCTTTAGAGATATAGTCTTATATACTTCAGAATCTCATTATTTGTCTCGTCTGGCAATTACCCATCAATGCTATAAAATTACACTCAAATGGGGGGTCAAGTTGTAAACAGAGCACTAATAACGGGGAATTAATCTGCCATCTTCCTCATCAATTTGGTAATAAACAAAGCTGACACGTGAAAGAGGCGCGAGTCCCGTCTCGTTTTTAGGGTATATTAACACTGAGAAGGGTTATGCAGTTATTGCGTATTCGTTCACTGCACTTAGTTTGGAGAGTACACAATGTACATACGTCTTGTATATTAATGGTCCTGTGTGTAGTCGACGCTTGTGCTCGAATAGTGATACTCGACGCTTGTGTTCGAATAGTGATACTCGAAAATGTATGTCATCTGCTTTAAATATACGAACTTTTATCGCAACATGTCATATAGTCATGTATCAGACGAAGAGAATTACACATAAAAGGTTGTTTTTTTTTCTAGAAGAGAAAAACTGTAGCCTCTTTTTTGTACTTACAACAATGACGATGACAAAAGATTATTCTCATAAACTGACAAAATGTGCAGTCTAGAGATACATTATATTAATATAGTTAAATACATGCATACGTAAGAAAAATTAATTACAGTATCTGATAATGAGCTAACTAGAAGAGCTAACTCTCTCAATAATAGTTTTTAATTTATATATATATATATATATATATATATATATATATATATATATATATATATATATATATATATATATAAATTTACATACTTTCATCAATTTAATTTTATTTGTTGTGTTAAAAAGTTGTTGAAACTTATACACATTTCGGTGTAAATGAAAGTACAGTGTACTTTGGTACATAGAGTAATCTTGATTGCAGTATAGATGGATCATTACAATTAAATAAATAATGGTACTCGTCGCCAATTTCATTTTTCAAACATAAAACACGAAAAACTAGTACTTGAGATCAGTAGACGGCAAAATTAGTATTCTGACGAAGGTGTGATACCATACGGGGTCTGAAGTAGTATTCCAAGTTGCAACAAGATTGACACGAATGCAATTATATTTTGGTCAGCGGTTCGTCTCCCAAAACCAGTAATTATAACACCAAATGTGTTAATTAACACGGACACGCTTTGTGTCCTACACACAAACAGGTGTTTTAGAAACGCGTGCCGCGAAAGTAATGATATAGTAGTAATTATAGAATTAATCGCTACCGGTATAGTAGCCACGAGTTCAATTTTAATTAGCCTGTCTGCGATTCACCAGGGTACAAAACACCGCCGACTTAGTGAGTAATAATTATTATCCACGGCTGTCTTTTATCATCATAACCTTACCTTTTCAGCAATGCAAACTACGTCACTTTGTAGTAATATCATTTGTATTAAATGGGTCTGAATGAAATCATTTAATCGTGAGATACTAAGGAGAAGAAGTTGTTAAATAAAGTTTTTTAAATGATAAAAAAAGGAATCTGTTTTGAATTCTTTTAAAGAAATTTACATAAATCTGCCCGAAAGCCCTCCGTATTCCTCAGTTATCAGTTCTGCCAATGGCGTATGCATATAAGCCGACTGTTTACTGGAATATTCCCCATTCCCCACCTTTGTCACTGCTTAGCGATTAACGTGTTTAAATTTCCATCCATCAAGAAAACATATTCGGAAAAGAGAAGAGTAGCATGGGTCATTTGTGGTCATCGATCACACTTGTCAAATACTGTGCTATATTGTTGGAGAATTTGAATTCTTGAACGAATACATTACATGACCTACTCTATTGTAAAGATTTTTTAAAAAATTAATTTAATTTAAACAAGGACTGGTAAAGTTTTAATTTTAAAGTTAAAATTTTATGTCCACATGTAACATTTTAAAAGCCGCGACTGAAACGAATCAGAGAAAATCGTGCATATGCTATAGACGTTCCACATATACTACTTCAGTATCCAATTTAAGCGACATTTTATCCTTGATGAGTTGTTTATGCAGAATGTCAGCATGATTTGGAATTGTTTGAAATACACGTCCATGAAATGAGGTAAACTTCTGTGTTTCAAAAAATGTTAGCAAACTAAGAAGTAGAACTGATATGCCAAAACGGGATTTGGTAGGATCGTGATTTAGGGGCTCTTATGGTTCGACCTCTTGAGATGTCTCACGAGATTTCAACAACTGGGCGATTATTAATGGTGGTAATGTGACAAATACGAATATAATTGAAATTTCTTTGAGATAAGCCACAGGTTTGATTAAAAAAATTCATCCGATCTGACAACAAAACAGCTAAATAAAGACGAATACTTCAGTTTAACACAGCTAGATCAAACTAGAACTGGGAGCCGGTGAACGCTATCCCGTTCATTTACAGAAGGCGATTAATACCACATAAGCGTTTTGGGTCTCTTTGGTTTAAGTGTAGAATGATTGACATTTGTGTTCTTTATGCGGCTGGAATGTAACGATCAAAGACAACAGCACCTGATCTGATTAAAGCAATTTCAAGATTTGTTGCAATTGTATATTGAATGTAAACGTTGAGAGATGTGGGAACCAAGTTACATCAAAACAAGATGAGACGAGCACAAGCAAATATAAACAGAGTATCGAGGCGCTAAAAAGAAACAGAGGCATCAACTAACAAGCAGCTCTCTGACGGCGAGAAATCTTACCAATTCCACGAGGAAGACCCGTTCTGCCGTTCTTTAATATTCACGAAATTTGCAGGGATTAAAATCTTAACTTTGTAAGCTCGAAGGAAGCCCTCTTCTTCCATCTGTCTGTGCAGTTCATCAGAGTAGTTTATGAAATTTTGATGATACGAAAACATTGTGCCATTTTTTGTTTTTAAAAGATGTAGTGTTTTTGGAGTTGACCGTAGAAATGAATAGTTCTGCAGTATACAAGATTCACAATCTAACGAAAGAGGAATATTTTCCCATTATTTGGTTATAAATGTGTTTCTCGTTATGGAAGCAATAGTGAGATTAATGAGAACGGACATACGCATATTGTGAATATTCCGGAAACAGTTTTTATATGTGGAAGGAAACCACGTAACAAGTGCGCGTTACTTTCACTTTCATCATTGCGTAATTGCTTTGAAAGTAGTGACGTCTTGGTTATAAAATAACGAGACATATAAGAAGATTTATGTAGTATCGTTTTCAACAGGCGATTGCTCAAAACTTGTGGAAACCATTTAATCTATATTGTTGGGTGAACAAAGTAGTTGTTTTCAAAGTTTATGGGAATATCATAGAATTACAAAGGAAACGGTTTGCGTAAATCAAGAAGTGTAGAAGAGAAAAATAAGCAATTGATCCAAAATTTTCCTCCCACTCGTGGGTGATGTTAAAATACGGAATCGATTCCGAATGTTTGAAAAGAGACATAGCCGTCGGAAATATCTCATTTACAATTGTTAAACACTTTGCTATGTACAAACTAGTTTCGATTCATGAATGAAATCAGCAATTCCGTCGCAAACAAAAGTCATAAAATACCCGCATTTGTCTGATACTAGATTCTTCATAGAAAATAATTGATTATTCATATAACGTGTTCAAAGACAATATTTAGATTTCTCCCACTTATTAAAATTTTTGTATATCTTTTGATGTTTTTGCTTTGTTCGCTAGATTTATATGGAAAAGTTACACATTCACGTATGTACCCTTATCAAATCGTCACTAAATAAATTAAGGTGAGAAAGAAATTCACCTTTTGTATCATGAACGATTCTTTTATTTAAACATATTTTAACCTATGACGCAGGATTTAAAGATAGAAATATGTACACAAGTCAGATGTATGAATGAAGAGTACGGACAATATAAGAATCTTTAACGTTGCGATAAGTTAAGTGAGGCAATCTAATAACTCAAAAAGAAAAACACCTAACCTAAATCACTCCAATTTACCAACAAACAAGCAATTGCAACAATTTAAGGCGTGCGCCGCTTCACTGAAGCCAATCGAAATTCGTTGCGCGACTCCGTGGGCGGAGCTTACTCATTGAGGCTTAGGGGTTAATAGGAGACAAATGGTTTCTCTTGCATGTCGCCGATAGGTTCATTCATATGATATCAATTCGACTGGCTACAACTAAGATAATTGTCACTTTGAATTATCATAAGTTATTGACAATAGTGAAGGATTTATAAATACCGGGAAGTTTTCTAAAATACTTCACACTTCGAAAAGAACAAGGCATACTACTATTTCATTGATGACTGATGGGAACTAGAAGTAAGGACTTCACAACTTGGTGAGAGGGTGAATACACAATGAAGAGTGGACCAAGTTAAAGAACAATTATTTCATGGCTGATAATCTTCATTTCTTCTAGAGGATATATTATTTTCTCTGCGAAGACTTTATCGGACAAGGCACTTCACAATATAAAAGTGACATTGGTGTCCGAGTTTGAAGAATGACTCGACTGGACGTGCTGTCGCTTGTATTGGGAGTTTATGTACTATTACACCTCACATCAGTTGCCGATAGTATCAGATGGCTGTAAGTATTCTTTATAATTCTTCAAATGCATATATGTTTGCTAGTCAACGCTTGTTAATCCGAAAAATATTTCGTATGTACATTGTTCGATAGCAAATAATGCCAAAAAGTTTCTAGGGAAGTTGTCACAGGCAATTATGTAAGTCAAGCTGAGGAACTCGTGCCCTGTCTAGTTAGCGGTACAGAAGCTGCGTTATCACACGTGATTTGACAGCTGTATCAGTACGCGGGCGCATCACCAACATCATATTGTAAGATTACGCTCATAAATCACACATATTCGATAAACAGCAAGCACGCCACTGGATTGTTTCATAGAAGCCAGTGTTTTATTACTGTTTCTTAAAAAAAAAAGAAATGAAATGAAATTTGGGGGATAAGAAGGCACTTAGTTTTCCCGTCAAAACGTTGTTCTGCCTCTCGTCTGTTCGATTCCCGCAATAGATCCAAGTAAATGGAAACAATTTTACATTGAACTCTTTACCACATGTACGATAGAAATGAATTTGCAACTCACTAAATATCAATAGTACCTAGAGACAGAGGGAAATGAAATCTAAAATGTCGTGTTCAAGACCTTAGTCAACAAAGCGTATCTTGTTGTGCAGAATGGGCCAAGATATGGTTTTGTTCATTTATTTGTCGCAGAGGCCGTTCGCAGATCGTTGTTACTGAAATTGTCAAGTATCACTAGATAAGTTGTAAACAAAACTTGTAACGGAGAAAGTTTCTATTTAATTATTTCAAATAGGTCCCATACATTGCAGTTCAGGTATTATGATCCATTTGTGTAGAATTCTGAGGGATGTTTACAATAAGACCAGAGAAAGAGATTGATTTGAGAAACAGAACAATATTTGCAATAGTGTTCGAAGAAAACCACTAGCAAATGCATTAGTAATTTTTACTCGGAAGTAAAAACAAAAAATCAAACGTAAAACAGATCCAGATTATCTTGCAACAAAATACATAAAACGTATACAATCTAACAAGCATTTGCCTGATTAATTCATATTTTACTGGTTGTTGAATAGCTTATCAATTACCGGTGCTACTGACAGATCGGTTTTCTGAATAAATACAACTTTTTCCAGACCTCAAAAATGAAACATGTATCATGATGCATGCAGCATTTAGCGCGATAGAAATCAAAACTAGTGAAAATTTGTGTACCACATAGTAATCGACAAAAAAAAAAGACAAACTGGTTCTCCGGGGCCAGCGGTAGTGTACTCGGATCACATATCGTTGATGCTCCTTTGCCCCCCCCCCCCCCCCTGAAAAATTTAGTTAATTTTAACACCATCTCGGTGTGATATTCAAATTTGGTAAAACGGTTTTTATTGCCCAAAGGTATGTCATTCAAATACAAACTTCTGTGAATAATTTTGGAATGGTTTGCAAGTCCCTACTTATACTTCATCATTTAGTTGTTTCAAAAATTCACAGGAAAAAGAACAATAGTTGCAGGCTTCAAGGGCTAAAATTATCCTTACCCTGACTTTGTTCGACAATTTTGAGCGATAAGGAAAATTGCACGCTTCTTTCAATTTTAACAATTTCCTTCATCTTTGGCATTAACGCCTTTTGTATTGAGCTATACTTCTGAATCAGAACTAACTGAAACACGAAGATGAGACAGATATGAGAAGCTATAATCGGCATGTCGAAAATTATTCTCTGGGCTAAATAGAGATACTTGTAGTGATTGGTCAATTATAAAGTGTAGAAAATATAACAGCTTATGGAAAATTAAAAGCGCATCCGCTTTAAGTTGCTTGCTGATTTGGGGTTTGTTTACATTCAGAAGACGTATTTGTCACAGAGCGCATTTTTATTTACCTGAAAATTGAAGGCACTAACTTGATCAATATTAGTTTAGTCTAGACAAGCCACTGTTTTTCTATTGTTATTAATATACTCGGACAGGCTTGAAAAATGTAGGTTACTTTCACTGGGGGGCATGGTAGCAATGAATTTTTAAAGATTCACCGCAAAGATGTAAATGGTGTTATCTCAAACATGGCAATAGCAGTATGGAAAACAATCATATATGGTATACCAGTGCTATACATGTAGGTAGTATGTAATGATTTATCACTCCATTTGATGATTAATAAGAAATACTATTTAGATGTTGTCCTGATATCGAAGTGTTATGAATTTTTCAGCTCGTTAGCGATGTCTTCAGGTGCTGTAGCCTCGGTTGGGGCTGAGAACTACTGTGACTCTTTGGTTGGGTTGGTGAAGCGACAGAGAAGGATCTGCAAGAAGAATTTAGAAGTGATGGAGAGCGTGAAGCTAGGTGCTCATGAAGCCATACAGGAATGCCAATACCAGTTTAAGAATAGACGCTGGAATTGCAGCATGGTGGATCCGAAATCACTCTTTGGGAATGTGTTAAAATTAGGTTAGTCGAAAACATTCCTTTTCAAAGTATTCTGAAATTAATGGTGTCTGCGAAAGGCTATTACATTAGAAAATCATCAATGGTAACTATTTGTTTTTGATTGTCATGTATTTTAACATAATCAGACTCTTACTTAGACAAACAGAGTTTTATTTAAGCATCACTTAGGCAGTTGTCGTGAACGCTTCCCACACCGTCATTTTACATTGGGAACATTTTATTTGCTTTCTCTTGCTTTGATCTAGGTACACTATCAAAGTGTCATGTAAATAGATTATTGGCATCAAGTATTTCCACCTTGCATTACCAACTTTACCCTTGTAATGATATCATGAAACTTAAACAAAAAGAACTAATTACATAATATCCACCCGCTTTGAAACAATTATTCACACAGAACATTGATATTGTTCAAATAAGGACTAAACGCTTCTGTTGCTATTTTAGGGAGAGGACTATTTTTCACCATTTATAAATACACAAACGGCACAACTTTCCCAGCCCAACTATAGATATTTTTGTTGTAGGAACAAGAGAAACATCTTTTGTGCATGCGATATCAGCAGCGGGTGTCGCTCACGCCGTGACCCGGGCGTGTTCCAGTGGGAAACTTACAAAATGTGGCTGTGACCGAACTGTGAGAGGACCCAGCAAGGACGGGTTCGAATGGTCTGGTTGCTCAGACAATATTGCGTATGGGATTGCTTTTTCCAAAACATTTGTCGACGCTAGAGAGAAAAAGTCAAAGAAAAGTGGAAAAAATGCAGGAAGAAGATTAATGAATTTGCACAACAATGAAGCAGGTCGCTTGGTAAGTTATTTATTATAAGGTTTTCAATCTTTTGTGAATTTTCTTTAATCCGCTGTTGTCGATAAAACATGAAGAAATTGTTTGAGAAAGAACATTGTCATGAACTTGTTATTGATTTTAACGTTGATTTTTGCATTGATCTAAGCACTTTGAATTCACAGTGGTGATATGTAGATATAGGATAAATTGAATCTGAAAACCCCCTTTGAATGATAATGAAATGCTAATAACAGTGATATACACGGCGTTAGGTCTAATAAAACGAAGGAATGTTCCGCTTTTGAATTGTATGTTTGTTCCTTAACAAAAGAAACCAACATTTTCAGTGCAAAGGCAAGACTATTTAGCGACCGGACGTAGAAAGAGATGTCACAAAATCATAAAACTCGATCGGCATAAAACTCACTATAAGATTTCTCTCTCGCTTTCAAATTAGAATCGTCAAAATGTGGGGTTCCATAAAAGAAAATATGCCAAAGCCCAAGAATAAAATAAATTTAATGCTGTTGAAGCGGGACCAGGGTACTACGGCGGACCACATGGGGGGCGGTATATTTATGACCCGTCTCTTTTGTCACGAAAGCTATCCTAATAATTAAATGTATCTTTTCAATTTTATGTCTGCACCATAAAACGGTGAGGGGTATGGTTTAACTGTCCCCGTCTTTGTTGCTATTTTTCTCGGGGAAATGACAATTAAACAATGGAACAAATAAATGGACGTTTATTGAAACATTTTCTTTATTTTGTGACAAATGTGGAATTTCGATACACCCTGCACCGTAGTTTTATATCTTTTGTCTATACACATTGAATATGAGGTCTTGAAAATCTGATATTTTTAATTCCATTTTTTGGGGTAAAATCTTTTAAAATTGAAATTGTCATCACTGGGCATTTCAAATCGCTTATTTAACATTCTTTTTCAAGTTGGGATCTAATGTTAGCGGGATGTACATTCCGTGATTCAATCTCCTGCTTTCGCCATTCAGACAGCTAAAGCATGCCTCATTTAACTGGCAGTCTTCATATACACATATTAATAGCTTAGCTTTTTTGAAGTTCAATTCTTGCTAGAAACCGGAAAATCAGTCACGTGGGCCATGTAATATAAAAAAGAGAGTTGTATGGGTGAATATAAACCAAACACAAAGAAATGTCTCAGTATGACATTTTTGCAGTTAGCATGTTGGCATCTATAGTTTAGTTTACGTTTGAACCTTGAACCCTGAATGACAAGTGTCGTAAAGTCATAAAAAGCTTAAAAACACACATTTTATTAATGCATCAATATTCTGATATAAATATAACAAAATATCATTTTTGATAAATATTTATAACCATATCTAAACACACATCTCGCGATTTATATATGTCATATGGTGGCGGTGTATTTTCCCCCTTTTTTCTCTAGGTTTCTATGTCTGCGTGCTATTTGTAATAGTAAATTCGTGGTCTTGTGCCGGAAGTTTACACGATTTGTCCTATCACTTACTTTTAGGTCATTTGCCATGGACATTCATTAAACCTTTGTTTCATTCAAACAGGCAGAGGAAAATACATTGTCAAATTCTAAAAATAAAATGATAGAAATAGAAGGGACAGAATTTTACTTTTTCAAAAGGAGGTAAAAATGAAGTGAATTCTGTAAGAGGTATTCCATACCAATATATCATAAGTAACCGCGGAAATTAATCTATGGTAATTTAGTACATTTTCCATATCATGGTGTTTGGGTGACACTTTTTATTAAGAAAATACAACACCTCCTTGTTACCTGCGATCGAAGTGTGTGTTTCATAAGACGAATTGCACCCTCAGCACGAAATACTATCGGCGCTCTCCATTGCTACGATATGACAAACTGCAAAAGTCGGTGCGACATCGTTAGAGGTATGACAAATGAGGAAAAGTGTCACAGTGCACAGGTCAAAACATAGGTTACCCCCGAACAGAGAAAGACACCCAGATCGTTAATATTTTGTTAAGGTTTTGTTTGGCAGTTTTTGTATGTGTGACTTGAATTAAACGTGTTGCCCAAACATACGGTCATGCATAAGTTGGAACAAACTTTTCAAACTATTTTAACAAACATACAAGATGTTATCACAAAATCGCTATATCGAGAAGTCAAAATTTATATAAGACAGATTACGCCAAACAAGCTACTTTTATTTTAGTTTTCCCCATATTCAAGACCCCTTGATAGAAGGTCTTGAGCAAAATTGAAGAGACGTTTTCAGTAAAAGGGCGCGTAATAACAAGTAAATTGTAGAAGGAAGCTAGGGTTCGCGACAGGGGAAACAAAGAATAAGCCTAACAAAACCATCAAGGCCAGATTTTGATATACTGACCGTGTCATTGTAAGATCTTGTAAACTGACAGTTCAAGAGATGATATACTCTCTCTCTCTCTCTCTCTCTCTCTCTCTCTCTCTCTCTCTCTCTCTCTCAGATGAGATTAATAGGCTTTGTTAATTTCAATACAAATTAAACAGATTTAAGTCTATTAACAATGCTTGGTCGTGACGTAGCAGTAATGGTCTGCTCGTCCGGCCTCTTGGCGCTCTCGAGCTTCAAAGTGCGGGAGCTCCGAGCGTATTATTCCTTGGTAAATAGCACTATGTTTATCATTCGTTTTGGGATATTAATCTTATGACTTGTATTTACTAAATACCTAGCAGTCTAGGACTCGCTGCTTGTTGAACGTCTTAAGATGTCAGTAGTGCGGGTAGCTTCCTTTTATCAAGAGAAATTGTCACGACGAGATGATAGCACACCTTGCATCCACTCTTCTTTATTCCTCAATTCATTCAAAATTTTTAATAGAAATATTTTGTTCCGGTATACATTGCTTTGTAGCATTTTAAGGCTAAGGTCAGTGGTGTTAGATTAGTGACGGCGATATTGCTATGTTTACTAAGATGTAAGAATGATGACTTGGAACAAATTTTTCGGTAAACATTAAATCCATCATGATCAAATGTTTGCCTTTTATAATAAATAAAAGCTTCTGATTGATTTATGTGAAAATGACATTATCATTAATCTTAGAGCTGGATATCTTTTTCTGATTGTTAGTGATATCGAGAATTTTTGATAAAAGGATTTCGCGTATAAATCATGGTTCAGACAAAATATGACAAGACGACGTAGCATCGTAAATCTATGATGTGGCGTAATGGCCCAACTAATGTGTCCAATTTGTCCATAACCCGTAAACATCGGCGGCTAGTTCGGACATTTGTGTCAAGTCCCAAGACTACATGTAAAAATTAATTTGACAAATGCTACAACAAGTTTGCTTGTAATTAGTTTGCACAAGAGATATATGTTTCTTGTAAAGAAATCGTCTCCAGGTGCATTCTGTAGCTAACAACCCACATGACGAATAGCTGGTCATCTGCGGAACACCCTTAAATGTTATTAATATCACAGCTTCGGACCTCCGGCCTTGAGGGAAATATGAATTGTGAACAAATTGACATTTGACCATCAGCACTAAACACCTGAAGTGCTTCGATCATTTCACCTCGGCAAAAAAAGGTCCCTGAACTTTTTCGACTGCAAATTATTATGATTAATCGCACTTTTATCACCAAGATCTGGATGAAAAGTACTATAAAAACGGTTAAATTGCATGCCAATATTCTTCAGTCTGTCAAAAGAGAGCAGCACCATTAACAAACAGAAATATTTTTATGGATCTCATTCACTTTTACTTTATTTAATGATGCAAGAAAATAATTTCATTTCAAACATATTACACATAATTTAAATTCATTGGAAAATCTTTGGTCCATGACTTGTGTAAAAAGGCGTATTTTTTGAACAACTGTCGAAATGGAAAGATTTTACAGAGATAAAATAATTCCTCAGACATTACAAGTGCTAAAGTTTGAATTTAATTTCTTCTTAACATTGAGGAAATAAACATGTGGTCAGGTTTTGCAAATAGAAATATATATATATATATATATATATATATATATATATATATATATATATATATATATGCAGTCTAATAGAATGAAAACTATTTTATCCCCTGAAAACTAGGAGCGTAAACATATGCATACCATGGATATGCTGTTCATGATGGATGTTCAGATATAAATACTTGTCTATTACACAGGTGGTCCTAAAACATAAGAGATGGAACTGATATCATATATTTTAAACGAATTGATACAGCTCAGCGAACTGAGGTCATGTTTACAGAGAAAAAAAAACTTTTTAAGAGAGAGAGACCAATCACTTTATAGAAGCACACACCTGAACGAAATTCATTATTCACAAGATTTTAAAAAAATATATTCTTTGTCTTGAATTCATTAAATAGCATTATCATTTTCTTTTATGATTTTTCGTTGTTATGATGTACAATATATATAAAGTTTTATCGTAATTATTTTTTCAGGCAATTGAACAAAATATGAAAGTAGACTGCAAGTGTCACGGTGTCTCGGGGTCATGTGAGCTGCGGACGTGTTGGAGAGCAATGGCACCCTTCAGGAAAATAGGGGGACTAATTAAAGAGAAGTTTGATGGAGCAACGGAAGTGAAGTCTGTCATGACAAAAAATCATCCAAGACTCATGCCTACAAATCCACAGTTTAAGCCGCATACAAAATACGATTTAGTTTATCTGGTGGCGTCTCCAGACTTTTGCGAACCCGATCCAAAAACAGGTTCGATTGGAACCAAAGGTCGCGTGTGCAATAAGACATCGAAAGCCATCGACGGCTGTGAACTAATGTGTTGTGGAAGAGGGTATGAAACGCGAAGGCGCAAAGTAGTGGACAGGTGCTTCTGTAAATTCCATTGGTGTTGCTTCGTCACGTGTCAAGAATGTGAAAGAGAAATTGAAGAGCATACTTGTAAATGAGCGCAAGAAAACTATACTCATCTCAAGACTAATGTGAAATCCTTTCTAGACATTAAATTTAATGCCTTTTACTGAAATCCCGCCAAAAACTCTTTTAATCAAGAGATAGGAATGGCAAACTAAGTTGAATTGTTGTCGCCAAGATAACAATGTTCTCTATGCAAGAGAAAGCACAAAAACTGTTCGCTGTTGTGACAAAATTTTCTATGCAAGAGAAAAGCAGAAGAGCCAAGAAATAATTCATTGGACATTGCCATCCCAAATGAGAAACGTGACAACTGTTGTAATGAACTCGACGGAGATGGTTCATTATCCAAATCCAAAAACAGTGTAATGTCCAAATACGGAACTGTGCATAGTGCATACTACAGACCAAGATGGCGGACGTCGCCACAATTCAGTGCTGCATGGGTTCAGGGGGTACTAATACTCATCACGACGTCATGGGGACAGAACGATAGTGTGATGGTGTGATATAGGGATCCTGTATTTGACATATGCCTTTTCGATACCTCATGTCATTTTCATTCAGTAGATATTTTATTACTCCTTATTGTTCATATCTACTCATATACCCATCTATTATTATGTAATATATTATTTATGAAAACAATTCCAGAATATATCCCCCAACGCCCTATATTTGCGAAAGTGCTACCCACCGGCATTTAATTTTGCCTCTCTCTTGCCTTCTTTTAATTTTCCAGAAGAAAAGTTTATAAATCCCCTGAATACTCTTCAGTTTTGGTTAATATAATTATTTCACAATGTGACTATAATTTTTCCTTTATAAAGATTTAGGCTTTATTCACATACATTATTTATTTATAAGAATCAAAACTATGTTTTTGTTGATATTGTAAATATGTAAAATGCAATACAAACCAATTGTGATATTAGTGTACATGTCTCACGAGTGACTGAACAAAAAAATAAACAAAGAAAACACTACTACTGCTGTGCTATGATTATTGTTATCGCCAACATCTTATAAACCGGAAACACTTTTCTGTCGAAATTATTCAACCGGTAAAAATTGGAGGAACTCAATTGTTATTTCTTTTGATATACAATGTCAGAATCACGTAAGCAACGGTTTAAGAGTTATACAATCATGGTACTCAGCAAAATACAAGTTTCATATGATTTTAAAAAGACGTTAAAAGGAAATTTTACAATATTCAAAATTACCGTTGGAAGAGCAATTCTTTAACGTGTTTTATACTACTATATAGTAGTGTTATGATATACGTGTGTGTAGACAGTACTAATACAACCCTTACTGACATCCCAGGAACGTGCAGACTCCGTGTAATACATTCCACCGTTAGAGATGGGGTGATTGTGATCTGTATCAGAGGTGTCTATCTGTGACGGTAGTGACAGGAAGCCAAGCTACCCCGGCGCACTGATGCATCTCGGTGCAAGGGTTTCCACCTCTAGCAGAAATCTGCTAAATACCTTGTGATTTTTTATTCTTCATACTATTTTTGATTCCACTTGAATATATTTATTTAAACCTGCAATTACCATGATCACAGAAGATAAAATTCTTTTGCTTTGCTATTTTACGACAAGTGAATGTTGACGTGATGGTATTTAAGAAGCAGAAACGGTATAAATACATTTTAATTAACATTAGAGAATATCAAGATTATGCTTTCTTCAGGTAATTTTTTTCCACGTGAAGTCTATTCAATTCGAAGATACAGCTACATTATTTTTTGGCATTACTTTAAACCTATTCATTGGATACCCAAAGAAAAGTTACCATCTGGCTCTAAACGACTTGGGGGGAAATAGCCGTAAAATGCCGAGTTCATTGTTATTAATGTTTGGGTTAGACTTGTGTATTGTTAAACACAGTGCAGAGGAACCAACCCTTTTGTTCCAACGTATTACATTTTGGCACCAGACGCCTGCAAATCTGTCCTCAGCCCTGTCAATGGCGAGTCCATCAAATTTACAGAAGCACCGTCTGTGTTTGGGGAAGCAGTAATGAGTTTTCTTTAATTTGCAAGCCTGTTTACCCAACTCTATATCTGTTGTTTGCCGGAGGAAAAAGTGTTATTCCCTATCGACTGAAAAATTGCTCTGATTTTCGAGGCAGTTACGCTCACTTTGCAAAGTAATTTCATAAACTGTAAGCTGTATAGTATTTATAACCGCTTAATGTAGAATCCAGAGAGATTCCCCATTTACATTCGATTTCAGAATCATGACTACGCCATGTTGTACCTCGTCATCGAAAGAAAAAAAAATCCCTTACGACTCATCAAAATTCCCCATCGAAATCTTAATTAATGACAACTTCATCGTCATCGGATTATCTTCACACCAATGCGACGTCGTCATCATCGCACCGTTGCGTCATCGTGACATTGACTCACAAGTCACGTGGTTCCATATAAAACGGCATTTTTAATCACTTGATTTGCAACCATATTTTAGCGATTCCGTATGCATAATTCCGACTATCTAACCGTGGAGATAATGTCGCATGAAAATTTATCAAAAGATATGGTAAAACTGACTAACTGCACAGTGTTTCTTTGAAACAATCGAACACAACTATACAATGAAAGTACACCTTTATTCTTTATCAAATAGAACAGAGAGAAAATGATTTAGGGCCCTGACCCCTAAAACATATATTCCAGCTGCACATATCAAGATGCATTGAAATATTGTGGTGGACAAATGCCCCTGGCTCATCCCAACCCTCATCATTTTGTGATTGTTCAAATATTTTTAAAATGGTTGAGATTCCCACCCTTAAAGTAAATATTTTCTTGTCGCACATGATACATTGCACTAAGCACCAGGTTTTTCCCGTCATTTTCCCACCCCATTTGCCCCGCAAGGTGAAAAAGAAAATTCCGAAAACTTATTGCACATCTAAAGGACACCATCGATCATCTCCCAAAAGATTTGGCTAATGCATAAAATGTGAGAGGAGTTTTGGGAACAAGTTTTTTCTACAGAAAAATATCGTTTTTCAACCCCCAGGGTGAAAATGAAAATTTCGAAACCCGATTGCAAATATATCGGACACCACCAATTACACATCTATAGGACACCACCAATCATCTGTCAAAAGATGGTTTGGCTATTGCGTAAAATGTATGAGGAGTTCTGGAATCAGGGTTGTTTTTTTTTTAAAGAAAAGTTTTCCGACTTCATGGTAAAAATGAAAATTCCAAAACCTTATTGTACATCTACAAGACAACACCAATCACCTTCCAAAAAGTGATGTGGCTACTGCGTAAAATAAAAGTTCAGGGAACAAGGTCTTTTTGTAGGAAAACGTTTTTAACCCCCGTTTGACCTCCAGAGTAATGAACATTCCAAAACCTTATTGCACATCTTCAGGACACGACAGATCATCTTCCAAAAGATTTGACTAATGCTTAAAAAGTATGAGGAGTTCTGGGAACCAGGGGTTGGGGGTTTTTTTTTGGGGGGGGTGTATTTTTTATTTTTAAAACCCCATAATTTTTAACCCCCGTTTGGCCTCCAGAGTAAAATTGAAAATTCCAAAATCTTATTGCACATCTACAGGACACGACCAATCATCTTCCAAGAGATGATTTGGCTACCGCTTAAAATAAAAGAGTTTGGGAAAGAAGAAACTGTGACAGACGGACGGACAGACGGACCAGGGTAACAACAATATAAGCGAACTTTCTTTAGACAGTGCAGGTATAATAATAATTGCAGAGACCAGTCCACAATGGCTACTTGTAGTTAGAATTTTTAAAGATCATGAAAACCATGTTCATTTATTCTCTTGAAACCATTTACTGGTATAGCATACGGTACGTGAGGGCAATAAATAACATACAAACATACATTTCTGGTCATAGTAAAATATGTACAAGTTCAAAGTGTGAAAATAAGAGGAGAAAAAGAACTTAAGCATAAAAATCATGGGGAATAGGCTAAATCATATACATGTAGCTTTATAATAAACATATATACAGGGGTTTTTTCCAGAGACTTTTAAAAGATCTGATCTGAAAATATAAATACATTTTGTCTTACAAAATAGCGTTTGTTGAGATAGTTCTTTCGTATGTTAATTCCGTGTTACAATGTGTGTACATAATCTTTCATTTAGTGGTATACCTGCCCATCTGCCCAGCTCGACTGGTAGATCGTGATTCGAAGTACGGAATGGTACAAATATTTTCTTGTGTTTTTATTCAAAGGTGGCAGTATGCTTAAAATGTCACTTTTGTGTAAATGGGTCCAGTAGTCTTTGTTTAACAGCAACAGTAATCCATTTTTGATTGTGTCATTACACAAAAACTGATCATTCCACGTAAGTCAAAAACTCTGGGTATGCAGCCGATCCATTTGTGCTTAAGAATAAGTACTTATTAGAACTTAGGAACTACGTCACAATATTACATAATAAGTAATTATTAGAACTTAGGAACTACGTCACAATATTTCAGAATAAGTACTTATTAGAACTTAAGAACTACGTCACAATATTTCAGAATAAGTGCTTATTAGAACTTGGGAACTACGTCACACTATTACATATTTTAGACAATGTTTGCTAAGCAGTGTATGTGTTCAATTCTAGCGGACCTTTTTAAATCTCACATAGGTAACTTTTTCTGCAGAATTGAATCTAAATTTAGTACGAATGACTATACGTTAGTATTATTTAACCTTGGTGGGTGTGATAACCATCTTATTTGAGAATATTTCCATGGAAACAAATAAACAAAACTTTTAAATTGACAAGAGACATTTCATGACAATTCACATTTTCCAATACATACAGATCAAAAACTGTTGAAAGAACATGTTTATCATAACTAGATTTAGGAATCAAATTTCTGTTAAATCTGGGTACAGCTTCATTGTCCTGAATTATTTTATGGAAATTTCATTCTAAAATTGTAAAATCTTGCAATAGCATATTCAAACCAAAATCACCACCCTTTTCTACAGTACAAACCTTGATGTCACTAATAGTGACAATTCACCGTGAGAATGCTATTAGGAATATGAATGTTATGGGTGTATCAATGGCAGCTTGATGAAATAAAACAATGAAGTTGATGTTAAAAAGATGATGGATTTCCACATTGACAATATCTAGATAGCCTTTGATGATTAGGTCTTCCAATAGTTTGTTGGAATTCCCATGAACACGAATTATGCTTCTTTATTTGATGACCTGTTATTATATTCCTATGAGATAGAATTTATTCAAAAACTTCTACATGAGAAGAAAAAATCTCTTGTTGTGGCCTTCTACTCGATACTTAGATATATATCGACGACGTTTTATCTGTTAGCAATTCTCACTTTCACTCAAATGTCGATTCGCTATATCCCAGTGAACTCGAAATAAAAGACATCACAGAGTCTACCACATCTGCTTTATACCTGAATATTTTATTGAACATAGATATTAACGGCAAACTAACAACTCAACTTAATGACAAAACGGGATGACTTCAGCTTCTCTCAAATTCCCATATTTTTGTAGCAATGTTCCTTTATTACCTGCATATGGTGTTTATGTTTCTCAACCGATTTGATACACACGAGCATGTTCTACATATGATCAGTTTTAAATCGAAGTAGACTGCTTACAAATAGGTTGATGTTAAAGGGTTTCAACGATCTCCTTTAGAGTCAGCGTTTCACAATTCTATGGTCGTTATAACGATCTAATTTACAAATACAACCTGTCATTTACGGTAATAGGTCGAATGCTGTCTGTCGTGTTTCATAACAAATATCATGAGGCCGTTCTTTGACAACGGATTACTCCTTTTATCTGATCAAGATATAGGGCTCGCGGCGGATGTGACCGGTCAACAGGGGATACTTACTCCTCCTAGACACCTAATCCCACCTCTGCTGTGTCCAGGGGTCCGTGTTTGCTTACTGTTAATTTTGAATTCTTTATTTGAATTATGAGAATTTAACACCGCTTTGTATTCAGTTTGGTTGAAATTGACCCAGGGGTGTGAAACGTTTAAGCCGGACAGACGGAGCTGAGTTAGTCCAATCTGCGGATGGCCCGGCAAGTAATAATTTCGCAAATGTGCCACTCAAATATTTTTTTAAGATATAAAACTGGCATGCAGGATAAATTGTTTATAAATCTTACACTTGCGCAGTGCCTCTCTTCCGCATTTTTCCGAACTGGTGACATCCGAGGTCAATGGATATCGGAGATTACAAACAGGAATTAATACTGTCAGGAGAACAATAATTCATAAATTGACATTTTCTGCTGATTTGATGGGTCAGTTGCTTTAGATCCACTCTGATTCAATGATAATATATTGAATATACATACATCTGTATATATTCAATCACAAATATGTTATTCTATTTATTTTCAATTCATTTACCGTGATTTACGCTTGCATTGCTTTAACTTGTTGAAGATGTAATAATCAGCTGCAAATTGGCTGATTGTGCCGGAAGACGGTCGTAAAAAATTGCATTTGTACGAGATTTTGTACACTTCTCAAATAGCTGATGAATTTCATTTTACTTTAGAATGTAATGGACTGTTACAAATAAGAAAAAAGTACTTAATTATTAGAAAGATGTTGTCAACGACTAAATGTTAACAAATTTTGTGAACTAATGACATCTTATAAAGGGTTAAAATGCGTTTAGAACTTTCACACTGCTCCCCGCCTGTATAGGGCGAAAAACGTACAAACTTGGGTCACGCAACCCTTGATTTTTTCTTGATCCGCCCCTGCAAACCAAACTCTCTTGGTATTTAGAATCACGGAGGCCCTGCTTAGGACAATTACTTTTATGCACGATCTTTGCTACACGATGACAGTAAATCATCAGAACTCTGAATATAGCGATGACGTCAATCGATTTACTGCAGACTAGAAAATTCCTATAAATAAAAACAGTGTCCATCTGTAGAATATCTCACAGACTACCTAAATAAATTTTCTCTACGATTCGTTTAAATGGGTTAAAAACAATATTTGGTCGATGTATCATTGCTATGTACTGATATTTAATGCAGTCACTACATAAGTTTCTTAGCCTTTTGGAGTTCCAAGAATATTGCTTTAGTTAAATGAAGGACAGTTGTTGTATCAAACGTATATACTAAATTAAACCGCAGAATGATATACAAATTCATATTCTTAAAACTATATGGAATTAAATGCTTCTAAAACGAAGACTGTGTGTCTAAGATTGCAGAATCGTATCGTCTGTTTGTGTCTTGACAAAATCTCAGAGAGAGAGAGAGAGAGAGAGAGAGAGAGAGAGAGAGAGAGAGAGTTGGCGGGAAATTGCACGTCGTAGCATTTTAACAGAACACATTCCCAAATATTTTATTTGAAAAATAAACAAACTGAGTAATAAAAATCACAAACTGAATAGATATCTATAATTCTGGAATTGTTTATCCCGATCTGCACATGCCTCGTGACGTATTCACTTTACATCTGTGTACTTTTCGTGATTTGTTTCGTCAACAAAATCTAGATACATGCACACTATAAATATTTATTTTCCTTGAATTTAGAACTTCCTTATATTTTGAAAGAGTATGTTAGATATGTGACACGCGTCCATCAAAGCTGAAATACGTTAAACTCCAAGACTTATGGGATGAAAATTTTCGTCAGACAAATTGATTATGATAGATGGACCGAAGTAAAACTGTCATCGGTTGAAGGAATATATGTCGCTTAATCTTTTTCCAAATAGAAATTAATTTCGCTAAGAAATATGTACGTTTCCAAAAAAGAAAGAAAAATAACAAGTATCGTATATTTTATACTATAATGAATCTCATCATAATTAGTTTATGATCATGATGTTAATTATGATGGTAATGATGAAGCTGATGATGATGACGAGGAGGAGGAGGGGGTTAAATCTATCTTAAAATTACCCCAAAAGTTCATAAAATTGTATTAGATGATAGATTCTGAAGGGCATCATCATACAAAATGAGATTTTGAGAGACTGACGTATCTTCAGGCACCATTAATACATGTATTAGGAAGATGATCCACAGTTGAGTTAAATGTGTTGCACGATTGATACAATGATTCAATAATTGAACCCAATGGAAAGTATCAGGTATGTTTATCGCATATACAAATATTCAACATTTCACTGAAAAACACAGGTCGCCATGTAAAATTTGTTAAAATCTACCAACAAACGCCCATTCCACCCCTCATCCCTCCAAAAATTGTGCTGGGGAGATAACTTATTTTACAAAATCTAACCTGCATAAAATCATAGCAACATTCTCTACATGTGACAAAAGAGATACTTATCCTATCAGAGGCGGATCCAAAAAAATTTCAAAGAGAGAACCTTTTCCGCCCCAAGGGGGGGGGGGGTGCGTGTTAGAGACCCTAATATGACAAAAATGACTTTTCTGTTAAAAATGTCCTGCCAAAGGAGGCGGTGAGGTAGATCCGCCTCTGAGTATTTATGTATCACCACGGGACACCTTATTTAATTATTTAGAAGTAACGAATTCATGGTCTGTACAATTCCATTGAAAGATTTCCGTAAGAAAACATATACGTTGTACATCCTATGATCTGCGTGTTACATGTAACACCAGAGGAATCTCGAAGATTACAGATTGATTTCCTTGTGTCATGTCAGGAACTGTGAAAGTTGTCACTGATGGAGCACCCCATTAATTAAACTGATCGCTCCGCGTACACCTGGCGTAGTTTAAACGCAGTAATAAAATCGCACCTTCATTTGTATACACAAATAGCAAAACTATGCGCTGAACACATGATTTCAATATTCTGTGTAAAAAGACCCATGTTTAAGAACGTTCACCAGCGCTTATACATGTATCTTTAGTAGCATCACCCTTAAAAGTTAAAAATTTAAAGTAGATAAACCGTCTTTGCGTGAATCCTCTAAATTCGCAGAATTTGGGAGGCGTGTATTACACTACCTACTAAGAAAAAAGACAAGGTTGAGAGAGAGAGAGAGAGAGAGAGAGAGAGAGACAGAGAGAGAGAGACAGACAGACAGACAGACAGACGAGACAGGGAGCATGGTTAAAGAGTACGAAAATTGTTGCTACGAATTAACAACCAAAGGAAAGTCAAGGGGGGGGGTGCACATAGATCTAGAATACACTTTCTAACTCACTATTATCAGGACTGGAAAGGTTTGGTTATCATATTACATTGTTATAATTAACAGTTGCAAAGCTTTCTGTAAAATTTACGTTCTATGTAGTTTGCAGTTGATCAAATCGCAATGACAATTTTGTATGCTTTGTCGAAATTGCATTCTATAGATATTTTTTTTCAATTTCATTTCTAGTCATAAAACATACGTGAGGAGCATCAGCTAATCTGTGTCCCCTGTTTCTCGTGGACTGCGGGGGTCTTTTCAGTTTTGTTTGTTGTTTTTACAGTATATTGATACACTAAGGAAACACAACCCCAATTAAACATCCTTGATTTTTAACTTTAATACTTTATTGTTAGAGAGTTTTAATCGCACGGTATCATACACATTCCCAAACAATTCCTGGATTAATGAATTCGGTCAAATTACACGTGAACAACTCTCCTGTCCACGAGACACCGATACATCAATACATTCCCCCTATTCGCACGTGCACGGATACACGCGATGTCATTTCATGCACTCGACCCAATTTTGCGTCAGTCACTTCTGTAAGAGTGACAGAACAAAGTCTTTGCATCGTAGAATTACCAACAAATGCTAACAGTGGAGGAAGGGTCATACTTATTGGAGTAGGACAATTTCAATGGCAACCCAAAGGATTAGTCTGAATCATCCCGACGTTTGTGTATACGCCAACTCCCCACAAACGTCGGGATGATCCAGACTAATTGAGGATATGCTTCTTTTGCGTGTCAGTATAGTCTATTCAAGTTTTCCACACACACACAAAAAAAATTTTTTTTTGAAAAATTCATACTTTGTACCGAAATAATGTTTACATCTCCTAGTTTTTCTTTTCATGTTTCACGCACGCAATATTGTTTTCCTTCAAATTTTTATACTGTGGGTATTTTCATCCTTCAGCAAAAATGATCAAATAAAACTTCAGTGAAAATAAACCATCATCGTCGTTTGGGTTGCGATATTTTCTCATTATAAATCATAGAGAGGTTGATTATAAGTATTATAATTATAATGAAGTGTGTTTATCATGTAGCATTTGGGGTAAAAAAAAACACCAAAAAACCCACACAACTTAGGGTATGAACATGTACTATATATCTTTCCAAGAAAATAAGCGGGGAAATAATGCCTTATAAATCAACACCTTTTTATTATTGTAACATTCTCTAATCTATCAATCTGATTTACATTCTGAGAAAATAAGAATCTACTTTCCTAGGAAAATGCGACCAGTTAATGGAGATCTTGAATCTTCAATATCATGTTTGTGGTATAGGCACTTGAATTCTCTCGTGGGAGGACTTGCTTTACTCCTTACGACAGATTGTAAAACACCTTTTTGAAAGCGCTGCATAAGATAAAAATCCAAAGAATGAGATAACTTCCTTAATGTATCGATCCACAAAAATGCAAGAAATCAAAATTAAAACGTTCACCTCTAATTAGGTTGGCAATGTTGAAAAATGTCTAATTCAAAATTACAGTATTTAGGTGTTGTTTATCTTTGTTAATTTTGCACGTGAAGGAAGAATTTTCTAATCGCAACAACACAAAAAGTAGTGATGTACACAGGCCGTTACACGCTGTTAGTCTTGCCAAATTAACACAAAATGATACATAAAAGATAAATTACAAGGTGTAAATGTTTGGTTTTAGGAAATCTTGCATTCACCTCAGGAAAATCGGTGCGTCGTGGTCGTTATGTGATGTTGGCCTCGTGCCTTGTTTGGTCGTTATATAACGTTAGTCTCGTGCCTTGTTTGGTCGTTATATAACGTTAGCCTCGTGCCTTGCTTGTTCGTTATATAACATTGGCTCCGTGCCTTGCTTGATCATTATATAACATTGGCTCCGTGCCTTGTTTGATCGTTATATAACATTAGCTCCGTGCCTTGTTTGGTCGTTATATAACGTTAGTCTCGTGCCTTGTTTGGTCGTTATATAACGTTGGCCTCGTGCTTCGTTTGGTCGTTATATAACGTTAGTCTCGTGCCTTGTTTGGTCGTTAAGTCATGTTAGTCTCGTGCCTTGTTTGGTCGTTATATAACATTAGTCTCGTGCCTTGTTTGGTCGTTATATAACGTTAGTCTCGTGCCTTGTTTGGTCGTTATATAACGTTGGCCTCGTGCTTCGTTTGGTCGTTATATAACGTTAGTCTCGTGCCTTGTTTGGTCGTTATATAACGTTGGCCTCGTGCTTCGTTTGGTCGTTATATAACGTTAGTCTCGTGCCTTGTTTGGTCGTTAAGTCATGTTAGTCTCGTGCCTTGTTTGGTCGTTATATAACATTAGTCTCGTGCCTTGTTTGGTCGTTATATAACGTTAGTCTCGTGCCTTGTTTGGTCGTTATATAACGTTGGCCTCGTGCTTCGTTTGGTCGTTATATAACGTTAGTCTCGTGCCTTGTTTGGTCGTTATGTCATGTTAGTCTCGTGCCTTGTTTGGTCGTTATATAACATTGGTCTCGTGCCTTGTTTGGTCGTTATATAACGTTGGCCTCGTGCTTCATTGGTCGTTATATAACGTTGGTCTCGTGCCTTGTTTGGTCGTTATATAACGTTGGCCTCGTGCTTCATTGGTCGTTATATAACGTTAGTCTCGTGCCTTGTTTGGTCGTTATATAACGTTGGCCTCGTGCTTCGTTTGGTCGTTATATAACGTTGGTCTCGTGCCTTGTTTGGTCGTTATATAACGTTGGCCTCGTGCTTCATTTGGTCGTTATATAACGTTGGCCTCGTGCCTTGTTTGGTCGTTATGTCATGTTAGTCTCGTGCCTTGTTTGGTCGTTATGTCACGTTAGTCTCGTGCTTTGTTTGGTCGTTATGTGATATTGGCCTCGTGCCTTGTTTGGTCGATATATTACATTGGCCTCGTGCTTCGTCTTGTCGCTATATAACGTTGGTCTCGTGCCTTGTTTGGTCGTTATATGACGTTGGTCTCGTGCTTCGTTTGGTCGTTATATAACGTTGGTCTCGTGCCTTGTTTGGTCGATATGTGATGTTGGTCTCGTGCTTCGTTTGGTCGCTATATGACGTTGGCCTCGTGCCTTGTTTGATTGTTATATGGCCTCTTGCTTTGGTCGAGTCCAGGAAACTAAATTTTTAAGTCAAAGATTGCACTGGAGACAAAATGTTTTGCATTCTTTGATATTGAGAATTGCTTTCCGACATTGAAATTATCATTTACTTCCATTTTTTTTCACACTGGGTTAAATAAGGTTTTTGATCATCAACAGATTTGTCCTTTTTTGATACAATCATTGGTGTGTGTGTGTGTGTGTGTGTGTGTGTGTGTGTGTGTGTGTGTGTGTGTGTGTGCGCGCGCGCGCGCGCGCGCTGTAAAATAAACTTAGTAATTTTGCAACAAAAGGGGAAATGCACCACCAGGATCACTGATTGGTTTTACAAAGCAGGTCTTAATAGTCGCAAAGTGTGCTTTAATTCTGCTTTATGTTACCCAACCAAAAATAATCTTCTTACATGTCAAACCACTCAATGCAGGTGAAGTGGATTTACAAGAAGTCTTGTTACTCAATTAGAGGCGGGAAACAAGCCTCGGTTCTCCCCAGAGCAGACGAAAAGTTAACAACAGGCTCGCGAGCAAAGCAACTCGGCAGTTCAATCAAAATTTCTTTAAACAAACCAACAGAATGGAAAATATACAATGTTGCATGAAGAATCTTGTAGCACTTGATAGGAATTCATTACATAAAAATTTACGTAGGAATTGACATGATAAGCAATGGTTGTCTCGAGTTCTGCACCACAAAGTGCTTTCTTAATATTTTCTGGATATGACTCAAGTAAAGTTTTTCAAGATGACGGAATACACAAAATGCAACCTTGATAAGATTAATATTACCTTCATAATGTCAAGGACACTTGTTTCCTGCATGACACGTTTGATCTTGATGAAAGACAATTGTATGCTCTCTTTTTAAAACCAGATTTGGATTTCTCGAAATAAACGGAAGTCGAAACTTGGAATTAGGTCTGAGATTTTAGTCCAATTTTGGCTGTTCAAATAAAACAAACCCTCAAACTTAAGTTTGAGAATTTTTCGACAAATCCAAGCCAGAATATCAAATAGGAGTGATTATATGTACATTGTATATTATATAAAGTTGCATTTAAAATGGTGACGAACTTATTTCCCCTTTCTATTGTAAACTGTTTAACAGTGTAAGATGTACATGTATACGCAAAACTTCAATCCCAAAATAGAGAATAAATTCCAATCATATATGATCTCTTTAAAAAAAATTGTAACCGACAAAATGCAATAAATTCATTACAGTAAGGGGATGGTCGTAATAAAGCAGTTAGTCATCCACTGTGGTATTTTTAATAGTGATACGATATTTTTAAAAGTCGTATACATGTTAGCAAAAACCGCATCTTTATTGTACGTCGTGAAAATCAACTACATCGCCCAATTTCATCCCCACAAACCCATTAACTAATAATTGAACGATAAATATACATGACCACACAGAATAAACAAACTTAATTAAGTGAATCTTTCGGGAGGGTCTCTAATATCGATGTTGACATTTTTGACATAAAACTCTTTAAAAAATAACATCCAATGAAAACAAATACATGTACATGTATCGTCCGCAAGTTTCAGCACCCCTTTCTTGTTCACCGATGACGTAGACAATGAAGTAGTCTGACCTTCCTGTCCAAACGAGGTTTTCGATTCTCAAGTAATTTTTTTTGAGTACATTTAAGATGCATTTGCAACTTTCCAACAAGGATAACAAAAAATGTACAATTTTCTCGATGCAACTGTTGCGAGTTGATCCTGATTCCATGTCTTTAATAGAAATGTGCTCATTTTTTCCCTCTAAACATATTCAATATTTGGATTTTTCTCGTCAGACGTACGGAATTTGAGTGACAAAATACATACTCACGTTCGTGATGTCTGCATTGCAAAACTGGCAGCTCTTTTTGAAGAGACGCAGACGGCTTGAACAATTTTCAGATTCAAGATTTTAAATTGATTTTGAAACAGAATATATTTATTTTGTTAACGTAATCAAATCTATTTAGGGTTCAACGTCTCAAAATACTCACGAGTGAAAACTTCTCCCAGAGAATATCGAACGAAAGCAATTTCTAGCGCACACTTAAATCTGTTACAGATATCAAACCAAACTGAGATTTTAGAATACAAAATCATAATTAAAACCAGTATAATACAATGCATCTTGAACGGCAACCAAGGAACAATTTAGAAATCATTATGTATTGCACATTGAAAAAAGTGCAAAATACATTAGAAGTCGGCACATATGATGACATCATGCAGTTAGAGGCAAACAGTGCTGGCAGACATGATAGAACCACTTTCCCTCGTTAAATTAGGCATGAAATTTTGAAATTCGAAAGCAGAAAAATATGATAATATTCGAACCCCCACCAAGAAATTCACATTCATACTGACAATCACGCGACCCGAACTAGATGCAGACGTTAAACCGGAGCAAAATGATGAAGCAATTCGAAATGATAAGACCCTCTTCATACAGTTGATTTGCATTTAAACAATCTAATATACTGATAATTTGTATATCAAATGCAGATGTATTTTATTTACCTTTGAAGTTTCAACGACGCCGAATTTAATACCAGTAAAAAGCAAACACAGGTTATTATAGCGAACAAATAGTTCATAGCAGGTTGTGAAAAGTACTCAGTTCAAATGAAGAGATGCTGCGGGAAAATGGAAGAAATATTGTTCATCCGCGTTTTCGTATGATTCATGCTAATCCGATCATCGGATTCGCAGAATTTTTCACAGCAGTGTTGTTCTAAGACAGAGAAGTGGCCAACACCCAACATCAATACTTGACAATGACAATCAAAGACCACTCACGCCCAAATCCCGACCGACGAGAAGCATTAACACAAGCTGTAGAGCTTGTATGTCAGTCGTCGTAAAATAAATAAAGTTAAAAAAAAAAAGATCTTTCAGATGAAATATCAAAAATGATGTCATGAACCTCACGATTTTTGCATTTGTTTTTTGTAGCACTGGTTGTGTATTTCAGCAGTGTGTGAAATACAAACATATATATACCTAGATAGAAAATAAAACAATAGAACATTCTTTCGTAATTTCAGTTTTTTTCAACAGAAGAAACTTTACTTCCACATTTTAGAGCTAACAGGCATTTCGTTATCAATATTTATATAACTTCAATTCATACTGGACAAATAAATCCTGATCAATGCTAACGTATATCTAAACAATAAACATACAATATTAATAGCTTTGTAGCTTACTCCTGTTTATGGATTTTGTACAAGCTTTCTTCAAAGTAGATACTAGTATGAAATATTCAAATATAAATAAAACGTATTCAATCACAGTATTTGTCAATTCAATGTAGGCCTACTATCAACATAGCTAAATAACAATTTTATATACAACAGCAAAAAATAATGCACTCGTGTTCGTGCTCACATTAAAGTGATATACGGTATGTGTATTTGTGTTCGCGTATCAAAAAATTTGCGTGACTGAAACTGATGCACTGCTTGGTGCATAAACAGAGGGTATCATATCTTAGCGTAAACTATAAGTCGCGGCTCTTGGTTTAGTACTGCTATCATGATTTACTGGGTGGGCGTATACCGCCCAGTCAACATGACAGTGCTATAAGCGCTAAAATATGAAACCCCGCTAAATTATGTAAATATACAGTATTTCAGGATGACATCACACAAACCTTAAAATGTGTTTTAAAAATCATTAACGTAAACATGAAAAATAGACCCCCCCCCCAAAAAAAAAGTAAAAATAATCAGTCTTGGGTAAGACTTCCATTTCTCCACAATACGACAAATCTGATAAACATATAATTATTTTAATTGTCTGTATATTTGTTCTAGTACATGTGTGAAAATTATATGACGAATGAAAAAAAGATATTGCCCTGTGTTTTGTTGGACCGCTGAGGACTTACTCACCTCCATAACTCACCATACATTTGCATGTTAAAATTTCAATTTGTAGAAGATAAAAAAAACCTGGGAGTCATGCGAATTTTCAAATCTATATACATTTACAATGAATTGTTGGAAAAAATTGTAGGTACTTAATGCTTTCAACAAATCAAACCGTTATGTTAAAAACAACCCAAAACAGGAGAAAAACAATATGGCTTCCACTTAAGTCGTGGGGGCATAACTATGTAAGTTAGGGGCATAACTATGTAAGTTACATAATGAAATATACTATAGATCTGAATGAACACATACTTTAATATTTTAGATATGTATGGAATGTCTTACTGAAACATTGAAGAAGTCAGCAAGGTAATAATTAAAATAAAAAAATATATCTAGAAGTGTGGAATTGTTACATCATTCTTGCCTTATTGATTCTTTCTGGTGGTTCATCAGCCTTAAACAATGACTATGACATCTACAAATTATACAACTCCTAGATTTACCGCCAAAGTAGGGTGAAGAAAATGGATTTCTTCGTCTTTTTCACAAAACAACTTAAGAGCAATGAAATATACAAGGGGAAAATGAAAACATTACTATCACAATTCACAGAGTCCATCTCCTTCTCACATATGTGTAGAGAGTACACTCACAATGGTTATTACAGATGCCATGATTAGGAAGGGCAGCCATGTCTTCAGGAATCCACAGAAACTGAAAATCACAACCATTACAAAGTATGAATATCTAAATTTTAAAACTGCCAATTCTTATCACATTCAAGTAAAATCTATCACAATCTGTGACCAGAATGGCCATAACTGGTTTGGTAAATATAAATGACATTATATTCAAAAAACAAATTTCATTATTGAAATGTGAGGGCATGAACTGCAACGTTTTATACCAGCATACTCCATGAATCTTCACTAGCCAATGGTTTTCAGTCCTCTCCATAAAACGGGAGCGGATCGAAGATGTCATGAGGCGTGTTTAAGCGCTTTATGAAGAGTTTGCCAGCGTGAAGTGTTGCAGTTCATACCCTCATGTATTTTCAAAAGTGATGTTTATTTCTCATCGTTACAATCTACTTTCATTTCTTTTGGAATTCCTAGTGCTTAAAATAGACGTACGGGGGTGGGGGGGTGGGGGTGGGGAGTTGAGAAGAAGAATTCTCCTTATTTTCCTATGTAAAACTTTGAACCCTATTGTAGTTATATTCTACCTACAAATGTTTTGACCGCAGTGGTTCTGGAGAACATTTTTAAAACCCATCATTCCATTTCTTGTTCCCTTTGGAAGGGTTAGCCCTTCATTTATACAAACTTGAATTTCCTTTACCAAAGATACCAGTGTCAAATTTGTATAAATTGGAGAGATGAAGTTGAAAATGTGGAAAGTTTAGGATGGACAAACATACATACAAATTTTTATCAGAAACGCTCAATTGCTTGTATGGTCAGGTAAGCTAAAAAGTTGAAGAAAAAAAAATTCCATGATTTGAAACTACACATTGATATTGTACATGCAAAATGTTTATTCTGTTATAATCACCAAAACTTTATTATTATTCCAATTTGTTAACCAGTGCAAAAAGTTATCCTAAGTTAATCATTGGCAATCAGAAAAATTAAGTCAAGGTGGTTCACAGCCATGCTGTTTCACTTCAAAGTACATTGCTGTAAAATGATTGAATTAAATGAATGGGATTAGAACACTTCGGTGCATCAGAGTTAAGAAACATTACCTGACATATTTTCCATATATCAACATCAGAAAACACAGAACCACCATGTTGTAGCTGGACTTATTATTGTAGTTCATTAAGTTCAAAGCCATGGCAACGTGAGAGTGACAATTGTCACAGCACAGATTATGCTGAAAAATAATGAATGGAATGATCTGAGAATTTTTTCAAAAACCAACAAACACATGTTCATAAGATTGTAAAAAAAAAAAAGCCAACAACACCCAACAACAAAAACATGTTTATCAGATTGTAAGACCTTGAAATTTGACTTTTGAAATCTCGTGCACTAACAAACACACAACAAATGGTCAAATTACAAAATCACTCTGCAACTCTGTTACAAAAGGATAATACATGGAATATTTACAGTATGACAGATGTTTTATGTAAATGTAGTATGCATGACCCCCTGACCTTGTAATAGGTGATGTATCAGCATGAAAATATCTAAACCTGTATAGTTTAGATATACATGTACATTTCATGTCTTTTAATTTTGATCTTATAAATTAATAAAACGATAGTTTGTAAATAATGTCTACACCAGTATTAGCACTAAACAAAGGCATGGTGTAGATCAAATCAGCAGAAAACGTAGAAGATGGTGTTATATAGGCAGCAATGTTTCCCCGAGTCATGCGAGCATTCATCAGCTTCCTTTCTTATAAAATCATTTTGAAATTGCATAAATTAGGAGTACACATTAATTTAGAGCTGTGGCTGCAATACTAAAGTCTTATCATTATGACTCTGCATCATCAACAGGTTTTACTTTGCTCCAAAATCACTTGTTCACAACCCCTACAGGAACATTTTAGACAAGTTTAGTGACTTGATATGCAGCTCTAAATTAATTTTGTCTCAATCAATGAGAATTTAAAGCCACAGCAGTCATGTTAATGATTATCAACACACTTTTGGTGTACATTTCTACAGAAGACAATACAAGATGGACTGATAAGATAATTTCAGATCAGAGTAGTTTACTTTGAGTCATTTCCTTTGGTGTTCTTGAAAAGCAATATTCAGTAAGGATTGGAGACTTTATCATAAAGCTAAAATATATTTAGTTTTTATACCAATTGGGATATTTATACATGTATGATATCTGATGTCATTTAAGAAACACATGAGGGTATGAACTGTGATACTTCACACCAGCATGTTTCACGAAGCATGTTAGAAGTATGCCGGCACAAAGCACCACAGTTCATATCCTAATGTATTTCCAAAAATGAAATTTATTCTATATATTTACATTTCACTTCTTTTGGAATTCCCAGCTGTTAAAATAGATGGCCTATATTTATCAATATTCATACACAATTGTTCACAACTGCAGCACATTCATAAGGAAAAATATCAAAGGTAAAAATATCAGAAATGTAAATATATCATTATAACAATTTCAGTGTAAAAAATCATGCAATACATTTCTTTCAGTCAGTGATGAAGTACATCTTAGTTATAATAAATAATGCCATCAGCTGACAAACTTCTTGCATAATTTACCTCTCATTGAACTAACATAAACTTTCAGTGATAAACATTTATCTTTGAAATCAAAATATTTTCTGTGTCTAACTCCTGAACAGTTAAGAGAGTGTTTGCAACCAGAGCAAAATATGGGATATTGAATTCACATTACATAATGTGTCTCACACCAGGAGCTAAATTCCTTCCAAATTAATAGTACATGGGCACCTGTTCCATGTACACCTTGGAAAATGTTAACATCTTAACTGATTTAGATGCATCTGTTTTTTTAATCAGAAATTAAGGCCATTTTATGAGCGGCAAAAATTAAAACAATTATCTGATTTTCTTCTCCGATTCAAGATTATGCTGCTCCATGCTGGTTTTATGCTGCAATCAAAGTATTAATCACCAATTTTACTTCCTAACTTTTAATTAAAGTAGAATTTAATGGTTTTCGTATTCCCTTCCCTCCTGGATAAATAAAATGTTGTAAATTACAGATAAAATCAAAATATACACTTTAGCAGCAGAAATGTGAATTTTTCATTAGGGAAACCTGAATGGGTAGGGCAGACTTCTTCTATCATGATAGGAAATCTTATGTTAAAATTGATATTAAGTAAACATACTATTTTTAAGCCAAATATATCTAAAACTTAATTGATATCTAAATTCAACAAAAATGCCAACATGGCAAATTAATTTTTGATAAATTGACCTTGAACTAAGAATTTCTACCTACATGTAGCACTGTAAGTGCTATAAGGTCATAAAAGTTCAAAGTATACGGTGGACTATCAACCTTTTTTCAGCATCCTTCACAATATATACTACATGCAGTATGTACCACTCCTCTAATAAGAGAGACAACTCTTACATTGATTTAATTAAGGCGGTATTCTACATCGTCATAATGGCTGATTTCCTTTTAAAACATAGATGAAAATATAAATATCAGCAATATCTGTGTATTCATTTCAAATTGAGTAGCTCAGTAGGTTAGTATGTCGACTGCTGAACTGTAGATCATGGGTTCGAGTCCAGTAGGGGTTTTAAATTCTTTTCAGATTGCTTTCTACTATTTAAAAACTGCATTTTTGACTGAATAAAGTAAACTTAAAAAGTTTTCAATTTCAAATTATTGTTGCACATATCCTCCACTTTTCATCCATATGAAATTTCTCTGGTGTAGCGTTCCTCCTTAATTATTAAAATAATAGCATTTGTTTATATGAGATTCTTTTAAAATTGTGACTGGCAAGTGAAACGCTTTATCTTACATTGCAGCATGAATGTTTGTCAGAAAATGAATATCATACAGAGAGCTTGATGCGTTAGTCTGCACCCACCCCTGATAAAGTGAAACTCTTGAATCAACTGCAGTGTACCTTTATGGACAAGCATTTCAAGAGCCTATGGTGAACTTGTGCCCAAGCATGAAATGAAAAAACAAATTACAAACATGCACTTTAAAAACTAACAATAGTTCATGAACATGCAGCTAAAAATAAACCATTGTCATATGAATACATCTATATCATTCATTCATTTATCATTACCATGTAATCGACTACACAGAGACCCACACAGAAAATTACAAACGCGTAGTAGATTCAAATGTCAAACTGAATCCTGATACATGATCTAACTGCTGTTAACAGCATCATCTCATTTTGAGAGATTACCAGTATCTATTGGAATTGGCATTCACTCTGAGGATTAACCTATAACTGATGAAGGTCATTCTCCAAGGTCACTGACTCTCTTCCAACTCCTGTAGGGGTTTTACTTTAGATATTGAACTAGATCTATGAAAGCTTGTGAGTTTGAGTAGGATTAAATAAACTGAGTGACACTACCATTCGGTGTTTGTATTCCTCCGATGCTTCAGCTACAGATTTGTCCCACTTCTCCTTGCCCTTAGGAACATTAAGTAGATCCAGCTGCCAATACCTGGAATAGACAGAAACAGGGGTCCAATATAATGCCGCAGAGCTCGTTCAAGCTATCTTGCCTTTTACTGTACACCAAATAAAGTTGCTTGTATGTTAATTTCATAAATTTTGCAGCATTGCTGATCTTGAGAAGAGTTTAATTCTTTTATCTCTATATACAGTGGGGCCTCAGTAATCCAGCCATCATTAATCCAGATGCCTCACATTCCAGACAATTCGGAGGGGGGGGGGGATGAATTTTTACATCGTTAATCTGGAAATTTGTGTTCCATATTCAGTTAGTCAGTTTTTACTACAAAGTGCTAAAATGTATTGAAAATTGTATCATTAATCCTGACAGTTCTTTTTTTGGAAGGTCAGTCTTGGACCATTTTAGCAAGATGTAAAGAAAGTATATGCCATGCTGTCTGACTGAAATGATTATCAGTGTCCTGTTAACACCTACCTAATTAGCTGGCAAACTTGTCTATGATCTGACATTTTGGTTAAATAGCATGTGCTGATCGAGACATTGTATTGCCAAGTTTTGCACATCATATCTGCAATGCCTGTAGTGTTACATTGTAAATAAATCTGCAACACATTTGATTAAATTATCACTTCATTTAACTGGATGATTTTACTAGGAACCAAAGTGTCCAGATTAACGAGGCTCCACTGTAGCACTAGGAATGGCCATATCTATAGCTGCATAGTGTGCATATCAATTTGACAAATTTAGCTGTGTTGCTCTTGAGAGGAAGCTTTCAAATACTAATACACTGCACTAGTAGATACCATGCAAATGTCCTGACCAGGTATTGCTAACATGAACAGGAAATAGAAACACAAATTCTCATGAGAAAATCACTTTCAGATCAGCTGACCTGATTTATATCAATGTACATTAAGAAAAAGCTAGATTTTATCCAACATTTGCAGAGATATATGATGACACATGTAGAAAATATGTGATGATCTAATGATGGGCAGAAATACAGTTGTGCCATTTCCAAACTCCTCTAAAACAAATTTCCCTTACAAATCTCTGAAGTCACCAGACTCCAGTAAGAGTTTTTCCATGACATGGAATAGGATCCATGTTCTAACACACTTGGTATGTAAGGAATATGCAATCCCCCCCCCCCTCCTTCTTCACGCCTCTTACTCCTTTTTGGTCACCCAAGTTTGATTTTAACTCATCTACAGTTGGTTCAATGTTTTCCAGGTCTACAGAATTTTATATTTAAAAAAAAACCAAGAATCTGTTAATTACCCATGATCATTAATCAAAAAGAACTCAAATGATAAAAAGGAGAGAGGTCTGAGGAGAATGGTGTAAAACTTTGATCCCTATTGTGGCCCCAACCTACCAAAAGAGGTCATGACTTTAACAAAGTTTAATCTCCACTATGTCAAGAAGCTTTCATGTAAATTTCAGCTTTTCTGGCCCAGCGGTTTTTGAGAAAAAGATTTTTAAATGACCCCACCCTAGTTTGCATTTTTGTGATTATCTCCCCTTTGAAGGGGCATGATGCTTCATTTAAAAAAACTTGAATCCCCTTCACCTAAGGATGATTTGTACCAAGTTTGGTTGAAATTGGCCCCATGCTTCTGGAGAAAAAGTTGAATGTATGAAAAGTTTACAGACAGACGATTGTACAACAGGTGATCAGAAAAGCTCACTTGAGCTGAAAGTTAAAGACTCTATTCATGGCACCAGTTAAGTGTAAGCTAAAAGTAGCATAGATGCTCATGGAGTTTTCATAAACAAAGGGAAATAACTCTTATTTGCATAATTTTCTAACTTTACTACAACATTGCATCAGTTGATAAGTTTGCTTTAGTTATGGTACATTGTAAACTTTATAAAAATGGGATTTGAATCCATAGTATAGTTATCAATGTGTCTTGCTATCAGCATTAGAAAAGGATTCATTGAATGTTACTATCAGAATTGCACATCTTTGATGGCCAACTTGCATATATCAACAGTTCTGCACAAGTCAAACTGGCTTGATTTCTTCTATGTTTTAACACCCTATGAAATCCATTAATGTTTAAAGAAGAATTCTATCTTGAAACATTGACATACCAGTATATTGTTCTATATCTGCGAAAACTGGGCTTGTTTTATTCATATGAAGATACAGTATTGAAGATGAGCCAGTTAGAGATTGCTTTTGCATTTATGAAATGACGAAAAACATTTTCATGCATTCTTTGTATCATAGAACTGACGTGTTGCAGAGTGATGAGAAATGTTTTCAAAGCCAGTTGACTTACAGGAACCTTAAAGGACTTCAAAGGAATCTAGGACCATGACAAGACGCTTGTCCTTGTCTCAGTAAGATAAGTCTAGGACCGTGACATTGTCTCAGCAAGATAAGTCTAGGGCTGTGACATTGTCTCAGTAAGATAAGTCTAGGGCCGTGACATTGTCTCAGTAAGATAAGTCTAGGGCTACATCATACATGTCCTCTCCTGGTGTTGCAGGCAGACTCGCGGTTTTCAAAGTCTTACTCTACTTTCTGACTATTGGTACACACTTAAATTCGCAGTTTTTTCATATCCTTAACTTTCCGAAGGACCAAGAATGATTTAAATCACTTTAGTAAGTTTATCTCTTTGAAGTTTACCGACAATTTAATTTATTTAATCACAGAAGTTTTCAATGTGAAAATGGCTAGATTAATAAGAAAATATAACAGATTGTTTTGAAAGTAAGAAGAAAATTGATTAGTATACATTGACTACCAATGTTAAATCATAACACTGAGAAACATTACAGCTTTTTATTATATATTTGCATCTCTGATATGAACACAGGAATGCGCCCTTTATCACACACCTTGTATCAGTACCCTTTATTTCACCCCTTATTGTACGTTTCACTGTAGTTTTCATTCCGAGAACCTCGGAATTTATCTGCTTGAAGCAGACGATATAATTTTGTAAACAAATGGAGAAAGAAAGTAATGGGAGAAAGAAAGTAATGGAAGAGAAAGTTGGAATCGTTAGCGAGAAGAATGGGAGAACTTGAAAATTGATAGAGTTGGTCAAAATGTAACAATAATTTCTAGCAAATAGTTATATTAAACTATAAAGAATTGAAACAATTTATCTAAATTGTTATCTAATGTCATATACTAGTACTTGCATTCATTGAATATCTTAAATCATTCAAAAACAGTAATCATTGTTTTTAACTTTTATCCTTTAATGAGCTCTTAAATTCACTATTTTCAAATATATGATAAAAACAACAATACATAGCCAAATCTGTATCACACTCCATATCAACACTCGACCAATATCAGCTCCTGGGCCTATGTCTCTCGGGTTGATATTGGAGTCTCGGGTTGATATGGATTTTAATACAGATTTTGCCATGTATTATTCTCTATTTCAACCTGCGTACAGGTTGGTGATGGTCTCAGCGATGAGTTTGAGGTGAAGGTCGGTGTACATCAGGGATCTCTGCTTAGCCCATTGCTCTTTATCATCGTCCTTGAGGCCCTGTCACGTGAGTTTCGAACAGGAGTGCCCTGGGAGGACCTTTATGCCGATGACCTTGTCATCATTTCAAATTCCTTGGCAGAATGTGTTAGTAGACTGTTGACCTGAAAGGAGGCAATGGAGAGGAAGGGACTCAGAGTCAATGCCAAGAAAACCAAGATCATGATCTGTGGCACAGGCTTGGATCTTCTGCAGAGCTCGGGCGAATTCCCATGTGCCGTGTGTCGTACCGGTGTAGGCAGCTACAGTATACACTGCAAGGGATGTAAGCACTGGGTGCATAAGAAGTGCAGCGGCCTTAAGCACTTGAAAGAGGATCCAAATTACCACTGCCCTAGATGCCAGGGAACTGCTCGACCAATAGATGGGAGGCCTCAGAAGGAAGTTCAAGTTGGAACAGACAAACTAGAGGTAGTAGCTTCCTTCTGGTACTTAGGTGACATGCTGTCTGTGGCTGGAGGATGTGTGCTCTCAACAATCACTCGTGTGAAGACGGCCTGGAATAAATTCAGGGAACTACTGCCTGTCCTTTCTTCCCTTCATCTTTCCTATAAGACCCGTGGCAGGTTGTACAGTACATATGTGCGTAGCGCGATGCTGTATGCAAGTGAGACGTGGCCCTTGCCAAAATCAGACCTTCGCCTACGACGAAAATGACAGAGCCATAGTCAGACAGATTTGCAGGGTAAAGCCAGAAGACATGGCTAGTGTCAGATCAAGCGACCTAATGGCATGACTTGGGATCAATGACCTCGACGCTATCCTGCGGGAGAAGAGGCTACGCTGGTTTGGGCACGTTGCTAGATCCAGTGGGGCAATCAATAATGTCTTCAATATGAAAAAAGAGGGAGGACGACAACCAGGGAGACCAAAGATGACCTGGAAAGCACAGTTAGAAAAAGACCAGCGTGAGTGGGGACTTTGTGATGTTAAACCATTGGACAGAGATGCCTGGAAGTCAAATGTTAGGTCTGCCATTCATGCAGCAAGCCAGTTACCTGGAAGGGAGCCCACTGCTGTGGAAGATGCACCTAATTCTGCATGTTAATCAAAAATGCCAATGATGATGATGATTCAACACTGTAGAGGTGCCAAGTATGTAAACAACACAGACCTCTGCATCTACTCTCATTCAACTTCATCACTGTACTTCCAAGCACAGTTCAGGGGCCTGTCACTTTAATATTTGTTCTATAGCTTTTTGAAACCTGTCTGAAATGTATTAAAGACTGTTTGAAGCTAGATCTAATGAAGAAATACTTTTTTACAACCCCTTAACACTTAATCAGGACTGATGAAACCCCTGTAACATCAACTTAATTGTCAGAAGCCTGCCTCAGTTAATTTTTTTATCATACATGGACTCAATATCATACAGGTAACTCTTGAATTATCGCCACTCAATTCATCGCCATTTTCGTTATAACGCCGCATTTTTCTTGGATCATTTTTCCTGTCGTTAAAACGCCAAATTCGCTATCGCCATTTGCCACAGTGTTTTCATTACAAAAGTCTATTTCAATGTGTTAGTTATCTCAATAAACCGCCACGGGTGCACGTGGTCAGTGAAGCAGTAAATTGGTCATTATCAATCTCCGGCGTACACCTGGACAGAAGGATCCCAGTAATTGCTGTATTGAATAAACAAGAAAAATACTCGAGATGAACTGTAGTCAAGTTGTTTATACAATTTAACTATGGCTTCGCCACGAAAGAGGGTCCTGTTAAATTTCGATGAGAAAAAGAAAATCATTACGTACCAAGGACATCATAAAAAATGTACCCATCAGGATATTGCAAATCATTTTTCTGTTTTATGGGAAAAGGCTATATCAAAAGAAGGACAGTGGGCGACATCTTAGCAGCAAAGGATCGCTCACTTACATAAGTATTGTAAATAGAGGAAAGATAACTCTTACATATAAAAGAATGGTAACTCTATTTCTTCAAGATGGCTGTAATTCAATTCATCGCCAAATTCGTTATAATGCCATAATTTCATAAGAACAAAAGGTGGCGGTTTATCGAGAGTTGACTGTATACAGGTGATACTGTATGAAGCATTTACTGATTAAACAACTACAACATATCCCATCTCAATTGGATAGATCTAGTCTAGAGTTGTATTGGTAAACCATTCACTACATATCACTAAATATGGAGCTGTACTGATTAACCATTCACTACATATCACATCTCAGATAGGACTAGAGATGAACTGATTAACCAATCACTACATATTATTGAATTATTGTCAACTGCTGGTTCCAAAGTACTTATCAAATTGTGTAATTTCATATCTAAAATACATGACCAAGTCTGTCCTCCATAATCCATTTCAATCACCTAATATCACTCTGCTCTTTTCATGGGCACCTTGTATATTGTCTTTATTATATAGCTAATAAATAGTCCAATATAAAATCTGCGTAAAATCTAGAGAATGTTAGCGTTCAATATCCTGAGAATTTATTGAACGCTAACTTTGCATTGCGTAAATTGTATGCGCCCGAAACATTCCGAATATGAGCGTTCAATATTGACGTTACCGTAACGACGTAAACAAGCCAAAATGGCAGACGACGGTTCTCCGAAACTGACAGAGCCGGTATTTGATATTTACTTAAGCAAAATGTTTTACTGTACATAAATTATTATGTCCCCATTTACAAAATCAGTTTGCTTCATGCATTAATGACGGGTTAAATATTGAACAGTTAGGAAATGCATGCTGTTATTGCACACTGCCAATATTGATGAATTCTCGTCTATTTTGGAGTAGTTGGAGTGAAAAGGGATATAATTCAACAACTAAATACTTTAGCTATATAACAAGAGGCCCAGGGGCCTTATAGGTCACCTGAGTATCATGTAACAACCTTCCAATGTTTGAATTAGGTTTGTGTTTAAATATAAGAATTTTACTTTTGGATGGAAGAAACATTGAATAGCTATGTGGTCAGCCCCGTCTTTGCACCAGAACCCCTGACCCAGGGGCCATAAATTTCAGTTTTGAAAGAAGCATCCTTGATCATCATTATCATACTATTAGTTTGTCTACTTAATACCCAGCAGCAGAGAAAATTTTCAAAGAAATAAAATGCATTTTCACTATATGATCAATAGGGCCCCACCCTAATACCAGAACCCCTGACCCAGGGGCCATGAATTTCACAATTTTGAAAGAGGCATCCTTGCTCATCATAACCATGCTATTGGTTTGTCTACTTAATACCCAAGGACAAAGAAGAAGATTTCCAAAGAAATAATGCATTTTCATTATATGACTTATAGAGCCCCACCCTAGCACCAGAACCCCTGATCCAGGGGCCATGAATTTCACAATTTTTAACAAGAGGTACTGTGAGCAATGCTCACTAAGAATACTCCCCGCTTACCCCAATCTCCCAAAGGGTGTTGGTAATAGGTATAAACTACCTCTTTTCTGAGTGTTGCTACTTCGATGTCCAGTGCGCATGACCTTTGACCTTTTGACCCCAAAATCTATAGGGAACATCTTCATCCCATGGGTAGTCCATATGTATGATATGGTGACTGTAGGTGGAAAGGATAACGCTTTAGAGCCCGGAAACCATATTGCTACTTCAATGTCCAGTGTGCGTGACCTTTGACCTTTTGACCCCAAAATCAATAGGGAACATCTTTATCCCATGGGTAGTCCATATGTATGATATGGTGACTGTAGGTGGAAAGGATAACGCTTTAGAGCCCAGAAACCATATTGCTACTTCAATGTCCAGTGCGCGTGACCTTTGACCTTTTGACCCCCAAAATCGATAGGGAACATCTTCATCCCATGGATAGTCCATATGTTTGATATGGTGACTGTAGGTGGAAAGGATAACGCTTTAGAGCCCAGAAACAATATTGCTACTTCAATGTCCAGTGCGCTTGACCTTTGACCGTTTGACCCCAAAATCGATAGGGAACATCTTCATCCTATGGGTAGTTCATATGTATGATATGGTGACTGTAGGTGGAAAGGATAACACTTTAGAGCCCAGAAACCATATTGCTACTTCGATGTCCAGTGTGCTTGACCTTTGACCTTTTGACCCCAAAATCGATAGGGAACATCTTCATCCCATGGGTAGTCCATATATATGATATGGTGAAGGTAGGTGGAAAGGATAATGCTTTAGAGCCCGGAAACCATTGTGTCTACAGACGGACGGACAGACGGACAACCCGATTCCAGTATACCCCCCCACAACTTGTTGCGGGGGGTATAAAGAGGCATCCTTGCTCATCATTACCATGCTATTAGTTTGTCTACTTAATACCCAGAGACAGAGAAGGTTTTCAAAGAATTTCTACATTTTCACTATATGACCAATAGAGCCCCACCCTAACACAAGAACCCCTGCCCCAGGGGCCATGAATTTCACAATTTTGGTAGAGGGCTCAATGCTCATTATAATTATGCCCACAGTTTGGCTTCTTGATGTCCAGGAGTAAAGAAGAAGATTTTTTAAAATTACACTCATTTTGATGGTTTTTGCCCCACCCCTCAGGCCCCAGGGGGGCAGGGACCACGAATTTCACAATTTTTGTTCCCCTCCACCCACAGATGCTATATGCCAAAATTGGTTGAAATTGGTTCAGGGGTTTCAGAGAAGAAGCTGAAAATGTTCAAATGTTAACGCACGACGACGGACAAAAACAGATAGCAATAGGTCACCTGAATGAATTCAGGTGACCTAATAAAAGGGTTATTGAACTTATATAGGAGAATATTGGCACTCGTTGGTTGTCAAAATGCACTCGCAAGCTCGTGCATTTTTACAGCCAACTCATGCCAATATTCACCCATATAAGTTCAATAACCCTATATTAATTGTATATATTGTCTTTATTTGTATATATTGTATATATTGTCTTTATTTGTATATTTTGTCTTTATTTGTATATATTGTATATATTGTCTTTATTTGTATATATTGTATATCGAACCTCATGTACCATAGGGTGGTGTGAAAGAATAAACTGAACTTGAACAAAGTAGGCATACTCACTTTGTTGGTCTGCCAAACGCCATGTCATCTTCCTGTTCAACAGAGAAAATAATCTTTTCAAAATGCTTAAACTTATACTGGCCAACACTTCATTAGTAATCCAAATGATATTAATTGTTCTTTAGTGTACATATTCTATTCAGATGCTTTGAGATGACATCAAACTGAGTTTCCCTTACATTTATTACAGTGTCAAGAATTTTTCTCTTACCGATGCAAGCTAGACATATCTAAGCAGGACTAATGACCCCGTGGGGCTTGTGCAAAACAGGGCATATCAAAACTACAGCTTACCTGAAATCCATTCATACAAATCCAATTAAATTGTATATACTTTAGTTTATGTTGTACATATGTACTTATTCGAGTAGGAATAATATTGTAATTAGCACCTTAGTCACTGATCCTAGCACACTAGTTCTCCATTTATTCATTATCAATTAACATAGTAGCACTTATTCACCATTATTCCAAATAGTAAAACAACTCAAATTATTTTTTATTTTAAATAACCTAAAATAAGTACACAAACAGTAGTTATTAATCAGTTAACAATTCTGTAATTCATGTGACCTTGACCTGTCATGAATGACCCTGATGGAGGGCCATTGGAGGGTCAAGACACGTCACACATGATTAGTCAATCTTTGGGTCAAGTAGGAGTGCATAATATTTCTCTGTTGCAAATATCATAACATCAATGGACTGGACAAGAATTTTGCCATTTTCTACCAGCGGCCTTGACATTGTCAAAATAATTTTGTTCTAGGATTGTGACACGTGTAAGCAACCTTTGTGGTGGGAACTGTGATTTCTAAATCTCTGATTCAACAATAAGATGCAATTTTATCACAGTGGACGTCAACATGTCCACATGGCCTTTTTCAAGAAACATAACTTATCCTCTGGTTATTATAACTTATAAGTAACCTTTGTTTTATATAGTCAGAAAACAACTTTATATTTTGTTTTCACTGACTTATCCAATACCTAGGTCATATTGTGATCCTTTGGAATATCTATTTTTACCACCTTTTATCAAGTTATGGCCTGAACATAATTGCACATATGGATGGATGGCTGGACAGACTAGATGATCCCATAATACCCCTTAGAAAACTTTTAGGGGGTTATAAATATATAACTACAATATGACATTATTCAGTGTTTAATAAATAACACAATTTTTATTTTTACTTTATCTAAACTTTTCAATGTGTAGGACATTTCATTCCCATAAAGAGAATTAATGAAGACAAGCTCAAATGCCAAATTGTATGATATTTCAATGATAAAAAAAACAAAATATGTCTACTGATAAATAGAAAAGTTATTCAATCAATGAAGGGAAGTTGGTAAATATTACTTGTAATACGTTACCGAAACATAGTATGGTCCTGCGAAGTCCCTTATGACTCCTGCTGACGTAGCAATTCCCATATGTCCAATAAATGGAAACAGCCACCTAAATTTTCACAGCGAAAAAAAAAAATTAAAATCATGAATCCTAAGGACCTGGTGCAGATAATTTTATACTATATTTCTGCAATTTGTTTCCACTTTTTCCACAAACTATCCATTTGACAATCTCTGCAAAATTTATTTTGATCTATTTTACCTCCTCTGTTAGCTAGGTATGTGTACATGTATGTAATAGAACATACACAACTGTATGTAATATACTCACTACCTCTTAGGTATATGACAGTTACAATTATGAGAATAACATTGAACAGCTTTATCAATCTGATAATTCCTCTCAAAGGATATAAAGTTCATACTAATTACAGAGAAACAAAAATTATAATTAAAATCGAGTGAAGGTCTAATTTTATGGTAACCCCAATCTCAATATGTATGGTTATCATTATATTGTGTAATTTACCTGTGTATTTTTTAAAATTTGCTGAAAATTCAAAATCTGTAAATGGGGTACCCTATTTTATGAAAATGTTGAAGCTGAAATTTTATTTTTTGGGTAGAGATGTCTTTCCAAGGTAGTGTCTGTAGCATCTTCCTCTTAGCTGAGGGTCCAGGGATTCACGATTCAGGAACACCCCCACTCCCCTAATAATAAGCTATATAAATAAGACTGATACAATACATTCTGTAGAGCCTTATAATTTACCATTCTTAAGATTAACATTTACATTTTTTCTTTACAACATGTTCACTCACTCAGGATCCTAATCATGATCTTGGAGGATATGCAATATTTTGATTTAACTTTAATTTGCCTTCACATATGATGAAGTCATGCCTTTAGAAAGCAGATATTCTTCCAAATTTCTGTCAGTTCTTCTACAGGTTTGTGCAATTAGAAATATGTAACAAATATAAAGAAATGTACCATTATTACCACCAATATTATCCATTGTTAGTGATTTCAACTCAGGATTCTTCATGAAATTAGCATTTATTGGATGGTTATATCACTGATGTTAAATATATATCTGGAATATATTGTGTTTGTTTTCATTATTTTAGGAATTATTTAGAAGTACACTATACTGTTTGATCCTGATTAAAGTTAACTACATGTTTATATAAAATACTAGTGCATTACATTTAAATTTTCATGATTCAAGTAAAGTTTTTTTTATTGTCAACTGAACAGTCCATTCCTTGAAATCAAATAATAATTATTTGGATTTAGATAAGAATTAAATAATTATGTCTATGAAGATGACTGTAATTGGGAGATTACTTTGATGATTAGTTGATTACAGCTGTCATTTTAAATCAACACTAGATATGGGTTTTTGTAAAGGCCAGCAATTATTTGATTGATCTGAATCAACACTGGATGAGTGTTTTTTAAAACCCAGTGATTATTTAATTGATATGAATCAATAATTGGCCAATGGACAAAGAAACAAAACATAAAATAAATGGATGAATTAAAAATGGGGGGTGGTGGTTTAAAAAGACATACCCCCCCCCCCCCCAACAACAAAAGGGAAAATCAAATCAAAAGATCATGAATTCCGAGTAACTATCAATCATACACATTGCTCAATTCTTTCTCCGAACAAAATACTAATAATTGTATCAAGATGCCATAAATCTCTAATAAATTGAATGTTGTTTTCGGTCAAAATATCGCTAAATAACAAATACTTTTGATGAAATATTGCAATGGGGTACCCTATTTGATGTTTGCAATACAAAAATTTTATAATCATGTTTATTTAGTGGTATACATACAAATAAGCAATTAAATTGCATTAAATTATGAAATTTTACCAGCGTACTCTAAAGTACTCCAGTGTACTCTGTTTAGTAGTACCCCTTATCAAATGTTTTACTTTTAATGCTTTGTGATGACATGTCATTCTCTGCGTGTGCATTTGTGTACCTGTATTCCATACTTCAACAATTCCACACGTGCAGGAAAAAAATCACTATAAATACTCTCAATCTAATTAAAATTAGATGTTAGATCCGCTCACATACTTGTTTGTGGAGCGGAGTATGTGAGCGGATCTAACATAGAATTTTAATTAGATTGACTTTTAATGCTTTTGTGATGACATGTCATTCTCAGCGTGTGCATTTGTATTCAATATTTCAACAGTTCCACACTTGTAGGAAAAAAATCACTATAAATGCTCTAAGAATGAAATAGTGCCGATTTATGCACATGTATGAATTTTTTTGTTTCCAGTGTTTCAGTTGTTTATGTTAACAAGTGTCTGAAGCTTCAGTTCACTTTCAACCTTATGTTAATAGACATGCATGTTTAATTTACAATTTTCTTTGTCAAATCAAAATCAATTATTCTATGGTTCCTCAAAACTCAATTCCATTAAATTACCTAACACCTTTTTGATGGTCCTAGGTGCTAATTATAGAGTGATCATTGAGTTATGACAGATGAGGTGACTCTAACTGTCCACAATGATTATCCAAATAAACAAACACAACTACCTCATTGATAATGTCATAATTAGAAAATCAATGAAGAGGAACATTAATCAATCTTAATAGTATTGTGTATTAATATCACAGCATTTACAATTCTCTAGTCTATATCTAATATATTAATTAACATAGCCTTAAGTAGATTTACAATTCTCTCAGATATTTCAAAGTCATAGAATGACATGAAACATTTTCATCCAATCTGACTAAAGTACAAACCTATATTATTATATATATATATATAATAATATAGGTCTGTAATTTAGTCAGATTGCATTTTCATCATCACAAATTAACATTTTAAAACTGATGAATTTTTCATGCATATATCAGAAGTGGATAAACAATCATGATTATGAAATACAAACTCATTGATCTGAAGTAATTAAAGATTACTTAGCATTGCATGCATGTCCTTTTAAAAGTAATTAATTGCTCTAATGTGTCCTTGAAAATAGTTCAATGACAGAGTACTTTCCCTGCCTCCTATGGTAATTCATTGCAAATTCAATTTTTAATTACCCCAACCTAGGGTAATGTAAATGGATCTCAAAAATAAAGTTCATAAAAATGTTCCTAAAATTACTTTTGTGGACATGGTTCTCATCCAGAGCTCCAGATAAGGTGCGTATCAGCGTAAATACTTGTTGAATTTTACCAAATACGCATGTAAGTTGAACATCATGCGTACAATTACGCATTAGCGAATTTAAATGCGCTTCACACCCCCAAAGTAATGCGTACATGTGATATATGTAGTATGATATAAATACGAATTATCTATTCATATGAATTGAGGTTAGCCCAGGGCTTGCTCATAGATGAACTAGCGCTATGAAATATATTTCAATGACAATCAGAACTTTGAAAGTTTGGAAGAGTTAACTCAAAACAACTATATAGGACTAATTGTTATACTTTTTTTCTTAAAGAGGTAGTGTGTGGTCGAAATCAAAGAAAAAAAACCCTTGTATTATCAATAGTAGACAAATGATATGATTGCTGGTGACATTTTCTGTACCATGTTTTACCACCAGCAATTTGCTGCTAAAACATGGTACAGAAAATGTCACCGGATAAACAATACTTTTTCCGTTCAATTAAAAGTTTCTCTGAAAGGCTGCTCCAGCAGCATTGTCTTAATAAGTATTTAAAAACATTTGCGAGAATGGGAGTCACACATTTATTTGATACTTGTATATTTATGGGGTAAAATCCTTTGTAGTTCTTTTTATGAAAACTCTTCATTGTCATTGGGATTTTTAAATTTATCATTGAGGTATTGAAATTTGATATGTCAGACACTCAGTCACATGATTATGATCCAATTCTGTATTAGTGGCAAAACAGCAAAGATAATCAGTAAATTACAAAATACATTTTGACTTCTTCTGAAAAGCAAAATACTCCTTGGTTTGAAAATCAGGGAGTAAATACTCTTTGTGGTAAAATATTATCTGGAGCTCTGCATTCATAGTTCAATGACAGAGTACTTTCCCTGCCTCCTATAGTAATTCATTGCAAATTAATTACCATTACATTTTTAATTACCCCAACCCAGTGTAATGTAAATGGATCTCAAAAATAATATTCATAAAAATGTTCCTAAAATTACTTTTGTCGACATGGTTCTCATTCATATAAATTGTCTGTTATTTGAAACTTTCTACTGTTATGACAAACCTAAGATTCAAACTTGTAGAGTCTCAGTGTAGTTCTGTTGATTAACTATGTTAATAAAATGTACATAAATTATATTATAAAATTACATCATGAATATCATTAATATTTATTACAAAATATTATTACATGTAGTATTTCACCTACTTATGTCACTAGTTAAAAAATTCTGCTATCTTTGCAGGGACAAGTCGGTTTGCAATTTACATGTACATTGTTTGATCTATGTTAACATATAAACTAAAAGCTGCATAGTCATGTTCTAAAGGTTTATTTAATAAATATACAAGTATCAAATAAATGCGTGACTCCCATTCTCGCAAATGCTTTTAAATACTTGGTTTATAAAAAAACCCAGTTCTAATGGTTTATAAATTGCTAAAATATTCCCCCCCAAAAGTATTTTAAAACAATATAGCAGGGTTCGAAATTAACTCATGTCCGTAAGTCCGAGACTAGTAAAAAATGTATCGGACTAGTGAACTCTCTATAGCACTAGTCTGTACGGACTAGTGAAAATCCGGAAATCAATCTTCAATTGGTAAAGATTTTTAGGAAGATTTGTCTGAGCCTCTTAGATGTTTGAACTTATGGTTGATTACCTGCATGGTCAAGTGTTTGCATGACTATGACATCCTGATCTTCCAAACACATGGAGTGCGTTCGAGACCGCCGTTCTTCGAACGTGCACAAATTGTCAAATTCCTGCCGATTCCGAACGCTGAGTACACATCACGAGAATGTGTTCTAGGTGTAAGAATTGCAAGTAGTGTGGTCTGAGAACATGCACGTTTGTGCGCACATGTTCTCGTCATTCGCGACTCTAACACAGTAGTTCATAACACTATAGCTCATGACTTGGTCAATCGAGTGAATTTTATTGACTTTATTGATAAAATTTTGAACTCCTGTGACTCTAAAATCTGAGCACCAAAACAACAGGAACATCGATCTCAAACGCACTTATGGACGTTTATAAAAGGATTAACTCAGAGGTTAATATTGTATGCTTCTGAAGATTTTGAATGCGAAATAAAATATGGTGGTCTCCTTTTCTTCTGTAGGTGTCAGAAATTGAATTGTTTGCAACTGTGATGTGTTTGGTTTGATTAAAACGAAGATCATTTTATGATATACTGGACGGACTAGTGAAATGCTTTGCGGACTAGTGATTACATCAACAGTGACTAGTCCGTACGGACTAGTGCTTGAAAAAGTTAATTTCGAACCCTGTATAGCAGCGAAAAGTAACTCGAAAAGTTTAAACACGATTCATAAGATAAAGAGTTGATTGTCCTCCGTTTACATATACTTGGACACTGTATATAATGGAGGGGAAAAAAACAACTATCCGTGAACTTTCTATTGTGTAACTACCAATAGTACAAGGTACTATACTTTAGATGCTATATAATTACAAGTCCGCCTGTAGTCCGAAATATCTGAAGTTTTCCTGGCTTTTTAATGATTTTGATATTTACTGTGCCAGGAATAAAAAGCCTCATGAGATGCTACAGGAAAACGTCAGATATTTCGGACTACTTGGCCTGGTGTTTACATATAAATAATTCCAATGTTATTTATTACAATTGTTTTGATTGGACAAAAATAAAGCTCAACAAGAGTTTATACATCAATAAACCCGAAAATGAGATGTATTCATACACGTCTGAAAACAAATAACATAGTGCGGGGAAACTATTCAAATTTTTGCAATTGTTAATAAAGTGAATGAATTGGAATTATAAGAATCAAACATTCTTTTTGAAGAATTTAACGATGTGTAAACTCCGGACATTTTACTCACAAACTTAACATAAAAGTGCTTCGCACTTTTATTCAGTTTGTGAGTAAAATGTCCGGAGTTTACACATCGATAAATTCTTCAAAAAGAATGTTTAATCCTATAATATTGTCATTCAACTTTGCTTACGTCAAGCAAGGGATTGGTGTCCAAACAATACAGTGTGGATATCTGCATTTATTATGGTCTATCTTCACACCATTGTGAGTTGGCAAATAACCTGTCATATTGTTAAATGCCACTTTCTCCGATGCAGTTGTGTTATTTGTTTCCCTGTCAGCCATTCCTTTGGGAGAAGTTATTTACTTGTTTTCATTATTTTACTTTCATCAGATTTATTAATCTAAAATCTATCTTCACGAAGTGTTGCCTTTAAAATCATATAAACTATATAAACTATTATTTCTCGTATATGATTTTCATTAAGAAGAATTTAATGATTATCAAGTTTTGATTATCACAAATAATAACTACTCTCTTAGCTTTCTACCGGAAGTACGAATTCAAGATTACAAAAAGAGTTCAAATATGTCATGGAAGTTTTATTTCCGAAAAGTAAAGGATTCTGTAAAAATACCTATATTTAATTGTTATGTAAGATAATACGTAATTTTATTTAGTTTTCTTTTCTTTGCTAACAATTAAAGAGACATGTATTTTCAAAATACTTAAGATATTTCAAGTCAAAGAAGGTGACGTGTTTGTTTTCCGGATTTATAAGAGTTGTTCCCTAATTTGGTTTTATTTTTTAATTAGAAATAATTTATGATAATTTGCACCAAGTAGACTTCAATGAGTTTGAGTGAATAGATGAGCTTTTGTTGATGTTTTGACATGTCAAAAAAGTAATTATCACAATTAATGTGCTTGTACGACTATAAAATAAGCAAATCAGTAAATATAGCGGGAAACATCCAATCAGAGACTCAAGGTCAAGGCTGACTTGTTCCTGAAAATAGCGTGTGAAATTATTTATGGTGTAGTTGAAACATTTGTTGATGCCAATGGGCACTGGGGAGACGACTTCCTATCATTTAAGGAGGATAGGACCCTCCGCAACATGCATGAGCATCAGCAACATCATGAAGTAAGTATAAAGAGCTACTTTCAGTTTGGAAAAGAAACCTTTGAAAAACAAACAAGGATGACAGATCAACAGCGAATCGACACGCCATGATTGTAGTAATTAATTCCATTACTTCGACAACCTTATCAGTCGAGAGATGAGATGCGTATTTTTAGTTGTAAAAAACCGCAACGTTTGCAGTTTGATATGTAGATAATCTAGATGCACAGTGTATGTAATCTACAGAATGTAATCTATAAATTAGGTCGCCTCATATTGAAAAAAAAAAAAAATGTATACGCAGTAAGATGAGAATATGTGTGCCATTTCCATGTGTCTAAACAAATTTGCTAATCATGTATAATGTAAGTATTGCAAACATTGATATGAAAGATTCTTATCTTGGGAAATGTTTTTATATTATATGTTACTTTAAAAAAAAAAAAAAAAGCCCTATTTATACATTAATTAAAACTACTGTCTACAATAAATGCATTATTGTATTTGGATTGGAGATTGATTTCCTAAAACACATCCAATCAGTTACACACACACACATGAGTGTAGTGTGTGTGTGTTCTACACTAGCGCTAACACAGATGTGTGTGCACGCACATTGCAAAGCACTAGAAGCACACAACTAAACAAACAGAATAATTAGGTAACATTCTACATATTGCCTAATGTTGATAATTTGAACAGAGAAGTGAAACTTAAGAAATAAAGTAATATACATTTTCTGAAACATAGTTGAATATTGTATGATAATGATAAATGTTTGTTAATTACCATTTTTTAAATTAGAAAATGTTGAAATTTAAGTATCATCATGATTCATCATCATTGATTTTTATTATCCAGGCGTTTTATTAATCCTTTTGTAAGGGTGGGGCCTGGCTATCTTGTTGATATCGAAAGTCTTTCTTTCCATACTGGGGCCTCCGTGGCCGAGTGGTTAGAGCATCTCGCTCAAAATCACACAGCCTCTCACCTCTGTCGGCACGTGTTTGAATCCCGCTCGCGTCGGTAAGTGAGAAAGTTTCCCAGTTTACTTTCGGAAGGTCGGTGGTCTCTTCCCAGGTACATTGTAGCTGGGTTCTCTCTTCCACCAATAAAAAACTGGGCACCACCAGATAACTGAAAAATTGTTGAGTGTGGCGGAAAACATCAATCAATCAATCTTTCCATACTTGGCGATCCTGTGGAATAATATTATCCAAAGTATATGGACCATATTGATAAAAGAAAATGAATTGTGAAAAATGTGTTATTACTTATTAAACATATAAAAAAATCATTGTTACATTATAGGGCTTATCATTTGTGAGTACATGTAATTGAAATGAAAAAATAGCATAATTTCAAAATATTAAAGTACACTTTTATGTATTTTCACTTATTATTCAGGTTGAAATATGGTGTGACCAAATTTGGACGAGCAACAAGCAATGATTATTATTTAGACTCAACGAAGCTGAAGAACTTCATTTCCCGGATTCATGCAGAAATCCATGCAATTCCTAGTGACAATGGAGATATGCAGTTTCAGATTGTTGATAAGGGCCTTAATGGCACCTTTATTAATGACACAAAGGTACTAGATATAATTCTGTCTGCATGCATGTGTCAAATGCAGCAAAATTTCTGAAGGCTTTGTTCTGGGTTTTTTTGGAAATTGTATATATCTGATTTAATATTATCATGATTATGTCCACAACCAGTGTAGATATATATATGAGAAATCTCAAAGGAAAAATATTATTCAAAGCTTTTGTACACATTATTGAAATCATTATACTGTACAGTTTCACTGTCAATTTTTATACGCCCGTCTTAAGACGGGCCATATTATGTTATGGCCTTCATGTCTGTCCGTCCGTCCGTCCGTCTGTTAGCTTTTTCGTGTCCGGCTCATAACTTAAATACTATAAGGCCTAGAATAATCAAACTTTGTCAGTTGATACATCTTGGGTAGAAGGTGTGTCGCACATTAAAACCAGGTCGCTGTGACTTTTAATTAAGAAGATATGGCCAAATATGGTAAAACCCTGTCCGGCTCATAACTTGAAAACTATTTGATCTAGAATCATGAAACTTGGTCAACTTATGCATCTTAGGTAGAAGGTGTGTCACACTGTACTTTAAGGTCACTGTGACATTTAGTTGAAGTGATTTTTTGAAAAAAGTATGTTATAATTGGTACAATCCCTACTCATATAAGAGTTTTGTAGAAAACCTCATTCAAAAATGTTACATCAAGAAAACACATATTTTTTTTATGATATACTGTACAGCTTTTTTTTAGCTTATGTAATGTTTCCTTTGTTTCTAACAATAACATGAGAAATTCCACTTGTCCCATGGGAGTAGCATGCAAAGGGGATCAACATGATCAAGCAGGTGTTATCTTTATCTCTAGGGAATTGGGCAGAGAGATCTTAGCCTCTTAATTGCAGATATACCAGAAATTATTTGTGAAAGTGAATTTGTTTGTTGTGGTTAGTCTTTATTTTCAAAATTAATTTGACATTGTACTATATAATTTTTAATTTTTTTTCTCGGCAACCTATATGCAGAGTATCATTTCTCACTAAGACAACAAATGGTTGCAATATGTATAAAGGCCTATTTTAATGATTAGTATTTTGATGTTTTGTTATGGCTGTGGCATTGTTCAGAAAAAAGATATACAATAAACAAAGCTGCAGATTGGGCATTTGTGTAAATCTGAACAGATGAAATAGTATTGCAATAACCATATTAAAAAATGTTAATTCAAGAAACTACACATTCTTCATTATATACACTGTACTATACAGCAGTATATAACAAACAAATTATTTCTTTTGTGTCAGTAACAAGAGAAATTTCCCTTGTCCCATGGGTGTAATTATCAAGCAATTCAGGAGACATTTTGCTAACAGAAAAATTGCATTCTGTCAAATTACAGATTAATTAATGAGTTTAGAAGATTTCTGTTACAGCAATCTGATCAAGGAGGTGCTATCTATATCTCTTGCAATCGGGAATTGGGCAGAGGAATCTGGCCTTCTAATTGATCTGTCAAATTTTAGAACAGTTCTAATTGGTAGCCATTACTTTGAAAGTTAATTTGGTATAAAGTTTAAGAATTAATATGATATTGTAAAATATATTTTTATTTTATATCTCAACAACAAGGTGCAGATTGTCATGTCTCACTAAGATGACAGTTTTACAGTCTAAGAATAAACATAATGACTAATGTTTGATGTTTTATTACGCTGTGCATTGTTCTTCATTCCTTAAAATACAATGAGCAAAGCTGCAGATGTGCATTTCTCAAGTCTAACACAACCAGTTGAGAAATATATGATGTATTATTTTTTTCTAATTAATAACTACACCATAGGAGATGCACCAGTGTTTGAAATAACCGTTTTTAATCTATATTTATTTATATTGACATCACCCTGCATATTTTACTTTTATACTTGAAGATTTGACAAAGGCAGATACTGATATATGTATTTTTTGATATGTTGAATAAATCAATCTTTTTGAGTACTCCCATTTATTGTAAGTTGTTTGCTTGGATAAAGGGCTATCTTGCACTTTAATCATTTCATTGAAAACATTTGGGAAAATGTTTTTATATCCTTTTAAAAATCATTAAGCTTACATTATCAATATTTGAAGCAATGTCACATGAGGCCATAAAGTGGGTAAGATTCTTAAAGGAAGGATGACATTTGGTTCCATGCATACCTATCTCTTCATGGTGATATGTTCATGTTAACAATATGTGACGGGCGTATCATGTGCCATGGCGGTGCACTTTATTTCTACTGGTATTTTTGTATTCAGGAAGTTTATATGTGGTACAAAATAATCAGATAAAGTGATCGTGATAACATTTGTACTCCAAACTTCCAGAACACAAATTAATACAAATATTGAACTGTTGTGTAAAATTTATTATTTTTGTAGATGAGTGGGCCATACATATTGAAGATAGGAGACAAAGTAACATTTGGACACACTAATGGTTATAAACTGAAAGCAGGGGATTATGCAAAGCAACCAAACTCAGAGTTTCAGTTTATTGTAAGTTTTCTCAGTACCAAACTCAGAGTTTCAGTTTATTGAGTTTTTATACTAAAGAACAAATGTAGATTCTCTGTAATTAATATGTATCGGTTTATCAAACCACAGACGAAAATGTAGAAATTTGATTGGTTCTGATTATGTCACCTGACCCTCAGTATGAGATGATACAAGACAGCTGGTTGCCCAGTATGAGCCTCATGTGATATTACAGAACTTTGACAAATTAAGGTTTTTCATTGATATGGGCCCAGGGTCATGTAATGATGGTTCTATTAAGTCTTTGTTATTACATCTTGATGAATATGATTGTTGACCAGTCCAATAAATTTCAATAAACTTACCAAAGCAAATTGTAACTTCAGTAAGAATTTCAAACATTTGTAGGTCAGTTTTAGTAAGTCCTAATCCCTTTGAAAGTTTACACATTTTACCAGTTGTATGTTAGTTTAATAAGTTTATACATTTTACCAGACCATCCTTTTTCAAATCATTTCTAAATTGTATGAGAAATCAACAAGCAACCAAAGTCCTAAACTAGCTAATAATGGAAATATACATGCATTCATGAGGTCAACATCTACTTTCTCTTGCAAATTTTGTTATCAAAATTAAAAATTGTGCCTTTTTATTTCATATTTTCATGGGTTTCGGGGGTTCTCTTTATTAATGTGAATGATTATCTGACATATGATCTAATTATCAGGGAAGTACTTGTGAAAAAACTAACAGAGCGTAGTGACTTTGTTGTAAAAATGTTGCTAGGATTATGAACTCATAAATTTGAAATTTGTAAAAACATATTTTTTGAAAAATTATTTCAGTTTGAAAAATTGGTACAGAAAGAGGAGGAGCGTGGTTTTCGGATGGGGGATGAAGCAGCCATCAACGGACACACACCAATTAACTCCCCTAGTAGTGCTAACACAATCACAAGTCACAGCATAAAAAAATCTCCAACTGACCAAAAATTCAGCCTCTCTAAAAACTCCACTGTGGCCTTCACTGGGTCTCCAAATGTGAACAGATACCCTGGATTTGATATAAAATCATCACCGTCTGACAGTGATGAGAGTGATGATGAAGATGATGATGATTATAAACCAATTTCAAATACTCGCCACAAAAAGTCATACTCTGCCCTAAGCCGATATGATGACAGTGATGAAAGTATGGATTCTAGTCCCTCTCCCAAGTCAGTACGAAGAAACACTGGGTATCAGGATAAAAAGCAGAGCCACAGCAAAGTGAAAAAATCTGCTGACCGGTTATCAGGAGAAAATGGGTTTACCCCCCTCAGTGATTTAGCCAGGAAGGATAAAACTTCGAAAACAAAGACTAGCCGAGTGAACGTAAATATCAACATCAATGTGGAGTCAACTGTGAATAGTGGTAGTAGAACTAGCAATTCCATGAGGGAGAGAGACACTCCTCCCTCAAGTACACACCTGGAAATCCCAAGCATTCATCGCAGAAAACTTCTAAAGGATAAACAAAGGCGTAGAAGCAGGTAAATTTTCGTTTTCATTATTTTAATTATAATGTTCATACAAAGTTTTAAACAAATGCTTCTGTAAAACAAGTTATAACAATATAAATGAATTATCTAACACTCAGTAACTGCATCTAGTCCTAAACAAGTTATAACAATATAAAGGAATTATCTAACACTCAGTAACTGCATCTAGTCCTAAACAAGTTATAACAATATAAATGAATTATCTAACACTCAGTAACTGCATCTAGTCCTAAACAAATTATAACAATAAATGAATTATCTAACACTCAGTATCTGCATCTAGTCCTAAACAAGTTATAACAATATAAATGAATTATCTAACACTCAGTAACTGCATCTAGTCCTAAACAAGTTATAACAATATAAATGAATTATCTAACACTCAGTAACTTCATCCAGTCTTCCTGTTTCTTGTTTTATGTTTCAAAGTACACTTATTTTATACTTCCCTAGGATTTATGTGAACATTGGATACCCTGATCATTAAAATGAAAATAACCAATTTTTAAAATGTCTTGAGACTGTAGTAGTGATGCTTTTTCAACTTAGTTAATTATAATTTATTAATTAATCAATTGCAGCAGCAGCAGCTCCTCAGATTCCAATGATTTACCTTCCCCTGATGAAGACAGCAACCGGGATCCATTCTTCTTTTCTAGTGGGGAAAATTCTGACAGTAAGTAACATTATTTGTCCTAGGAATGGAGTAGTGGTAGAATTAGAGGTGGAATGGTTACATGGTGAGTGATGGTCTCCTGCCATCAAGTCAATGTACAAAGGCTGTGTAGAAATAGTTCTTGCATGAAATAAAAAAAAAATTGTGTAGTTAGAATTTTGAAACATTGAAGAAATTAAAGAAAAATCAATTCAGTCCCAAGATTTTACTGTTTAAAATTTTCAGTTTTATAGCTGTTTATTGATAAAAATTTCTTCGAGGTCAGTACCAGTAACAAAAAATCCAATTTTTAAACTACATGTTTCATGAGATGTATATTTTAATGTGATACACAGCAGAAGTTGCCAATCAGATCTCACATGCTATTCAAGTCTTAGATAATGAAGGTACATGTATATGTTCAGTTTTAACTTTTAATTTTTATTTGTTTATTTATTTTACATTCATATGTGTAGGAATTGGGTTTTAATAGGAAATTGATCTATATGAGCACTCTGTTTATGAAATGGCATGCTTTATTTGTATCATTGGCGTTGAAATTTTCTTTTGTGTAGGTCTATATCATTTCAGTCATTAGTATTACTGTTAAATCCTAGTCTCACAGTGAATGGTACATAATGATATATATCTTTAAAAGTTTATAGTCATTAGTATTACTGTTAAATCCTAGTCTCACAGTGAATGGTACATAATGATATATATCTTTAAAAGTTTATAGTCAGATAGTATTAGTGGAATATCTGTCAAACTGAATTCGAAACCAAATTTCCAATTCCACACATTAAGCATTCTTTTACAGTACAGTTTTGACATTTAATGATTCTTGTTTAAAATGACTAAACATGCATGTAAAATTGATTACTAATATAATACTTGTGTTTTAAAGTAAGTTTATATGATTTATTGAAGATTTTCTTGAATTTTACTGTTGAACTTGCATGTTTTTGCCTTTCTTAACAAATGGTAGTGAAAGCCATTTCCTCATAAATGTACTGCTGTTGTAAACAATGTGAATCTTGATGAATATATCACATCTATTTTAATGTCTGGGAATTCCGACAGCAATGGAAGTAGAATGTAAATAGTAGAAAATCAATTTCATTTTTGATAATACGTGAGGGTATGAACTGCGAAGCTTCACACCAGCCTACTTTTTATGAAGTGCGTTAACGCTTTATGAAGAATGTCGACTTGAAGCATCACAGTTCATACCCAAAATGAAATTTATTTTTAAGATAAAAATTCTGCATGCTGAGTTTTTACTAATTTGTTTGTACATATATAAAAGTTTATTTATAACTCTTACTAAACAATGCTGTCCCCTATAAGAGCACACCTTAAAATGTGTAAATGAGTTTTATCATAAAATGGTACAGTATTCTGTTTGATGTACAATGATATACAAATATTTGCGTAAGTGAGATTTAAATGGCTTAGAAATATCATTCAAAAGAATTGACAATAAAGAAAATGCTCTGAGTGAGCTATGCTTTTTCTGAAATGGAATATTTGTACAATTTGTTTCATTGAAAAGAAGTACATGTAGGTGCAGTTTATATTGAATTGATGATATGCTACATTTTGTTGCTGTCACTTTCGTGTACAACTTCAGGTGGGACAGCGTAAATTGCTGTTTAAAAGGCCTAAGTTCAACATCTGTTATTGTGTCAAGTTTATTGATTGCAATGAAGGAACAGACCTCAGTATGGTGGATATGAAATAGAAAATCAATGACTGCAGATTTATGTTCACATTAAAGTTACCTGTGTGACTCTTGAGAACAAATACATCTTAGATGTTTATCAGGTTATCAGTATATTGAGTGCATTCACCTAAATGAAGGTATTACTGTAACAGGTAAATGTTCAGAAAGCCTATACTGGGGAAAGTGAAAGTAGAAACATGATGTACATGCATATGATCTTTTGTGGTGTATTCTCAATAATTATGAAAACATTGTGTGGATTTTGAATTACAAATGAATAGATTTTAATTAAGAACTGGATAAATGCTCTCATGTTGTTCCTGCTTTAATACCAGTATTTTGAATTTTCTATAAACAAACATGATAAACATGATAAATGTTTTTAAATCAGCTGTTTTGAATTCATAATTCTATGTCCAATTTTTGCATAAATTCTATGCTCATGCTGTTTGCACTGCAGATTAGATTTCATGGTGAAATAAGAGTGAGCGAAAATTAACGTACAGTCAAATAAGATGGTATTATGCACTGCCGATTAGATTTCATGATGAAATAAGAGTTAGCGAAAATTAACGTGCAGTCAAATAAGATGGTATGATACACTGCCGATTAGATTTCATGGTGAAATAAGAGTTAGCGAAAATTAACGTATAGTCAGAATAAGAGGGTTTACAGTGCAACATTCAATTCCTTTCAATTTTCTTTTCCAGTGAAAACCATCAAGAAGAAATCACAAGCAGAGAAGAAAGCAGACAAACCAGCAAAAGTTCAGAGAACCAATAGCAGGGGATCCGTAAAGGAGACGACCAAGAAACGCAAACAACCACCCATTAAAAGTAGGTCAAGTGCCAGGGTATTTCTGCCCCAAAAAACCCCACCAGTTTTCATGATAATTATTTCAAAGCAGAACCCATAAGCAAATTTTTCACTAGGCTGATATATGATTCTGTAGAGCAATTTTATGAAGCTGACAAAAAAAATCATGTAGCCACTGTCATCAGACTAGTGCATACTGGTTCATCAGGAACAGTGGTGAAATTATGATTGTAGTATTAATCTAACAGCATTATTTATACAAAAACAGTTGTTTTGTTGAATTGAAACAAGTGTGTATTTCAACAATGCAATTTGATTTGACTTGTGCAACTTAATCAACTTTTTTTTGGATCTTTTTTTTTTTTTTGGTGATGTCACATGACATCACAATACAATATTTCCATCTTATTTCCATGACA